>NW_010544017.1:0-38369 GCF_000687285.1 Phaethon lepturus | reverse complement strand
GCAGCACTCCGCCTTCTTTCCCTGTCATCCGCTCCCGCCCCCCCCAGCCCCCGGCACTGTTAATCAGACGGCTGTATCTTCCCTATATTTCTCCTGTCAAGCTATTACGGGGATACGGAAGAGAGAAAGAAGAGAATCAGCTGAGATATAAACCAGCCCAGCTCCCAGAGTGCCTCTCCCCCTTCTCAAGGCTGAGCTTGCTGTATTACTGCACACACTCCTGTCAGAGCGCGGGAGAAGTGCGCTTTCCCGTGCCGAGAGTGAATGGCTGAAGTTTATTTCCCAAATTAAGAGGGGCAGGCAGGAATTCTTCCGCACAGAGTCATCAGAGACCTGTAAAACCAGGAAACTGCAGCGCGGAGAGGGAGCAAAAGCAGTGAGCCTGGGATATTCCAGTTTGGCCGTGCCCGCACGGGGAAGAGCACCGTGCTGGCGGGGAGCTTCATGCCATTCGATAGCAGAGGGTTATCGTGGCTCCGAGAGTTTTGGCAGCTTCCTTCGGCAGGGAATTCCTGGCACAT
This sequence comes from Phaethon lepturus, assembly GCF_000687285.1. Taxonomy (NCBI): domain Eukaryota; kingdom Metazoa; phylum Chordata; class Aves; order Phaethontiformes; family Phaethontidae; genus Phaethon; species Phaethon lepturus. The sequence goes on along the minus strand of NW_010544017.1, from coordinate 37,848 downwards.
GCTCAGCACCGAGTGGAGGTGGTTGGTTGGAGAAAAAGCTTTATGAGGTTGACAAAGAACCCCCAGATCCAAGTCAGATTTAGGACTGAAAGCACGGATTTTATCACATCCCTCCCTCCTCCTCTGCCTTTGGAGCACAGCAGAAATGCTCAGTCCAGCCCACCCGATGTCTGTGGAGAGCTTTGCCTCTCATGGAAGTGTTTCTAGGGGACCCTTTCTTCACAGGGAGACAAAATGAACTCCCACCTCTGGATATCTTAGCAGTTGGAAAATAGTTGGATCCCAACATTTTTGGCTGGGTCTACCTCCCATTCTTTATACCTATCAATAAACGAGGAAAAAAACCCCAGCTAACACAGCTCTAACACATCAGAAACAGGAACTGTTGCATGATTTTGGCCTAAAACTTTCTCTTTATAACCAGCCAGGTTATAAAGGTAGCAAACTAATCAAGAACACCATAAAAATGCTTCATTTTTCTACTAATTTGAGTTTCTGACTGTATCAGAGAGCAGGCCCTGCACTCCTGTGACACACCGCACAAAGACTGATTTTATTTCAAGGCACTTTTCTGTCCAGTGCTCCAATTTTAAAAAAAATACTTAGAGAGGTTTGTAAGAGACACTCAGCAAGCTGGGAGCTGTTGAACACCTCAGCTGTTTTGGAAAACGGAATTCAGCTATAAAAAAAGACTTACTTGGGTAATCCCCAAGTTCCTTTGCAAACAAAATGTTCACATACCAGATAAACATCTGTGGATAAGCATGATGGCACGATGGGTCACTGGACAGATTTTTTCCAAATCTATGTTAAACAGAGAGAGAGAGAGAGAGAGGAAAATCAAATTAATTTACCAATACACAAGTTCCTTATTCAGGAAAAACTTTTACTCACTTCAAAAAGACCCTCAGACTAAGGACGGAACCAATGACTTTTGCATGCAGCTTAGTAGAGTGATTGCTCTACCTGTCCCCTCTCTGGGGAAGTTTGAGCTGATTTCTTGGTTTTTAGACATGCAAATAAAATATCAGTCCCTTCTCTTCGGGATTTTTGTTTGCTTTTGTACTCAGAAAGGGAAAATAGGAGAAATTTCTACAAATGACATTACTAGAGAATGTTTAACACATATGCAGCTTGTGTTTCTAGATTCTAGTCTAGTTTGACTGCAAAAAGTCCACGTGAAAGGAGGTGAGAAAGGACACAGGAAGGCATGTGTGTGCCTGAAAAAGCGAGCACGCCTCCATGCCAGGCGTGTCAGCGGGATGTGCAACCAAGTCCTTATCACACCCCTCTGTATCGCACAGGGACACAGCTCTCCCCCGTTCAAACACGCCTACCCGAGCATCCTCCCCAGCCACGCTGCCCTTGCTGCGACCTTCTGTCCTTCACTCGCCTTTCCTTCCTTTATCTCTGTTCCATAACCATTATCTTCATCAGCATAACTCCTTAAGATACACCTAGACATCATTTCGCCAATGAATGCATTTCACACAACATTAGTCATATTGTACTGTGGATAATTTTTATGATACTGCTGTGCCTCTCCTTGGTACAGTGTTACAGCTTAATTTGTACATATTCTGCTGCTGATGTAGTGTCACTCGGCTGTAACCAGAGAGAGCACAATGGCTCCCTATTATTGCAACACATTTTCCCTTTAAAAAAAAAAAAGGGGGGGAAAAAAAACCCAGAGAGAGACTTTTTCTTAAGAGTAAGTCTGTTTGCTTTCTAGGATTAGTTAGTTGTAGATAGGCCTGCCTGCAGGGTCAGCGAAGAGCCAGATCCCAACTTTTCCCAGAGGAAAAGGATTTAGATTCAGGGTTACATCTCAGGCCCATTACATAAATAAGTATATGCTGCAAATTTGTGTTTTGAACCAAGTTCAGGGTAAGGGTTTCATACCTGCAACAGTTCTTCAGACCCCTTCTAGCAACCCATCTTCACCAGATGATCCAATACCAGCTATCAGCTTCCCTTACCAAATGGCGATACCCATTTTGTGGTTAGATTTTAATGCTATAGATCAATTTTCAGCCCCAGGCATCGGTTTTACATTTAGACACGCAGAACAGCACTGCTAAAGCCTGTCAAATGACTTAGGTATTCAACAGCCAATATCAGTATCTACACAAAGAACTGGCCACACTATTTTCAGTGCTTCTGCTCAGTGATCGAGTTTCCCATATGGAAATGTTTTGCAAAAATAAGGGATTACTTGGAAAGACACTGGGCTAACCCTGCTGAGTATCTGCTTTTCTTCTTCTTAGTTCTACAGCGTGGAACGTTACCACTGGTATTTTGGACAGTGACCATAAGGTCATAGGACTGAGTGAGTGACTGAGACTCCCTCAGCTCTTTGTTTACCTCTGGAAGACAAAACAATTGATAATTCCATCTAATAAACAAGAGTTTTGTTTAATTCTTTAATAATAATACTTTATTTTTAAAGGAGCTAGGTTTGTCCCACATATTTGAATGCTGCCTGACAGAATATGTTCCCTTGAGTAACGACATCTCACTCTTCTTTCCAGCCAGTCATAGTGGTAAACCTTTTTTGCTGCCCTATTGATCTTAATCTAAGACTTAAAAAAATATTACTGGCCCTACAGATTTACTCCTCCAGGTGGAGTACATTAAGCAGACATGACTGTCTTGTTATACTGTACCATAATTAGAGTTATCTGGCTCTGAAAATAAAATAATCTGAGTTGCTAAAGAAGAGCTAATCTCTTGGGCTGAGATCCCTAAAAGCATTTTGGTACCTTGAAGGTCTTGGACGTTCAACTCCCTGAGTTGTTACGAAATAGTCATGTTCTTGTGGGTTGAGAGAATGCCAGTGCAAGGAGTGCCCTCTGTTCTATTTCAGGTTCCAACTCTGAGAGAGTAATTTAATGTCTTAAGCCTCCACCATTTCCTTTAAGCAAAAGGGGTTTTCTTCATCTTCTCTGAGGAACAGTCACAATAAAAGACCTTGGCATGCTTGATATGCTTTGCATGCCCTAATCCTGTAATATGGGCAGATGCAAGGAGAAACTACACCGGAACAATCATCATCTTTTATTCCTCCTCAGATCCTCTAAACACATTCATTCACAAAAACTGCCCTGAAAGGAGGAGAAGCATGGTGGTCCCTAAGCTTTCCACTTGATCCATTTATATCGGGGCTACATTCACCCCAGTCAGATTTACCTAGATTCAATTATATATTTGTTCAGACATGGACTTTACAAAATACTCTACCTGTTTCTGCTATTTTATAATTGAAGATCTATTTAATGAACTGTAACATCAGTTAAAGACCAGAAGAATTTTGGCATGAGACAGCAGTTAAGCTAGAGCTAAGGGGCTGATGCACAGACTAACAGGGTCGACCCAAACGGTTAATAGGTATAGACAGTGATTCTGCAGACTATATGGGTTTCAGGTCTGAACCTGAAATATTATAGAAGATAATGAGTAATTCTGAAATACAACAGCTTGATGCTGTGAAGAAAATTGCCTGACATTATCCTACTCTACATTATACCAAAAGAAAACCATACTGTAATGTTAAAGTCTCAAATTCTGTCTACAGGGAGATGATTGAAAGAAAACAGTTTGTGAAGATGTAAATAATTAATCCACTTTAGACTAGAAAGTTGATTCATACTCATAGTATTATTCATCTTATGCTTATAGGAACCTGTTATATTAGTACTTTCACACAGCTAGAGCACGTATCCTTGACACATCGATATACATGTGGCTTCTCTAGACAACTGAGCCATCTGGGAGACCAAGCCAGTGATCCTCCTGATGCCTACAAAGTCCTGAGTAGGTCCCCTGTCTTATTTTAAGCAGGGCCCAAGAAACAAAGTCAGATATTAGAAGAGTGAAGGTTTGTCCCCAATGCCTGTGACATTCATCCACACAAGGATGGACCCAGGCCATGCCAAAATGAAGGTGTTAAAATGTCCATAAGCACTTGACTCGTCTAGAAGTCCATATCATGCTTTGCTCCTGTGAATCAATCCTTTTAATTAAGGTAGCTGGGAGATATAATGATGTTTTTATTTGCAATTACAGCTTTAAATTAGGACCAATAGAGGCAGGTACAGCCCTACCATGCCAACAGTCCTGAGAGGTTCATAGGTTTTCAGAGAACACACTTCTGAAATAAACCCATCTGTTTTCTGTTAAAAATATAATGAAATATCATAGGAAAAAGACTCAGACCTTAATACAAGAAAAAGACTCAAGGAATCTTACTATTTGGTTTTTTGTTTTTAGGCATCAAGCCAGCAAGGCCTTCTTCCCTATGGTTGCCTCCCCTATGGACTTTCCATGGTCACATCCGGAATAAAGCGGGCAGGCACCAGGCCAGGTCAAAGCTGAATCTGATGGAAGAGTTAAGGAAAATACGCATCTATTTAGTTACCATTCTGTATTTCTGACTACTTCTTCGGTGTAAAATTTTGATCAATGTGAAGCTCGTGCCGTAGACAAGTTTTGTTTGCGTTTTTTTTTAATCACCTCTTCCAACAAAGGACGCTGCGTACCAAAATATGCAATGCTTTCAGTTTGCACATACTGTGATTAAAAAAACCCAAAAGTCACTACTAAATGAAAATGTTAATACAGTTGTCTAAGGAATTGGGGTTGTTTACCCTATTTTTAAGTAACCCCTCAAAAACAAAGGCAGAGGCTTGTGTCAAATTAGATTTTTTCTGAGAATGAAATTGCAACAAAAGAACCCGTTTCATGAGTTTCACATTTCATAGCATATTTCATAGTTGTTGTACAAGTTGGGGTAATATCTGCTATGATTTATAGAGGAACAGTGCTGTAAGAAGCCTCCCTTCTAATTATAACTGGTTATGAGGTACATCACTCATCTCAGACTGAAATTTACTTCCATCTCAAACATGTTCTTTTTTTGCCTGTTTATTATCATAAACTGGCCACAGAAATGCTGATAAAGAGATTACAGAAAATGTTATTAACTTAATCCCTTCCGAGTCGGAGTTCCTTCTTTTAATACAGACTTATTTTGAGTCTTTGTTTACACGTTGCGATGTGTCAGACGGTAAACACTATCCTTCTTATGGAAAGTTGTGCAATTAAAGCCTTTCCTATTCCATGTGCTACATTAGGCAGAAAGGCTGACTTTGACAGAAAATGCAAAAGAATCTATAAATCCAACAATTCCCTCCACTTTTACAGGCAGTGTATATGCAAGGGTGTCACACGTATAGTAGATGTTTCATCTGAATGCAAAACATGCTAAAATTTGTCCTGAAAAGCACTTTACGCTTTAAAAATATACCATAATTCTAAGAAGAAAAATGCCCAACATGTATTTTAGCTGATTTCAAATTCATATATATTTTAAATGACCTATATACCCTAAGCTGTGCATTTTATACAACAGAATGATAGCCATTACCATTCCACTCCATCTAATCCACTGATGGTCTTGATTTATTGGCTAGTCGTATACAGCGCACTGCCCCTCCTGAAATTTCTGCTGTAATTTTAATTTTTGTTGTTGCTGCTGCTGCTGCTATCTGGATACAGTGCTTGCCATGAAGATACCATGGTCTTACTCACCCTGTAAACATAATTGATGCCATTGAAGATAATGATTTAGGATATCATCCATCTCCAGTACAGCTTGCCATTACATGACTTGTTCTCGCAGATATCTGATTTGTATCATAGACGAGTTGGCTTGATCGCTGTTTTGTCATAGAGTAATAGTTTCCTGGTTTCCACTGACATACTGAGTCTCCCTTGATCACTCAGGTGATCAGTCAACACACAAGTTAATTATGGGTGAAGGGGTGTCTGAAGCCCGAAGATCAAAAGATACACACAAGGTCTTCTCCAAGTCATTATTCACCTTCTTAAGCATCAGGCAGTCAGTTCAGATTCCTGTCTCACGCACTGTCCCTAAATAAAGTGATATAACAGTAAGAAACCTCAATTAGTGTAGCTAAAAGACACAAAAAGAAACTTCCAATTTCTCCAAAAGAGAGCGGGGGTGGGGGGGAGAGGGAAATCCATGTGGGCACAATTGCACTTTTTTTCCCCATATTCAACCACCGTCAAAACTCAAATGCATGCATTAATATTACCAGCAGCTAATTACAATTACTACTCTGAATCACCTGCATGAGACTCCCTCCTTTGGGCCACGTCCCGCCCTCCTCCGGGGAACGAGCATCACAGCACCGCAGTCTCCCTCCTGCTCCAAGACCCCGTGAGCTACACACAACTTGTTGGACAAGTCCATTGAACAGATGGGACCTACAACAGTAAAGAGGTTGTGGTGTTGTGCTGCAGCCACAGGTTATGCTTTTTGTGGGTAGAAAGGACAATCTCCTTGGCGGTAACGGGTTGTGCTCGCTGGAGGCTTGGGTATCAGCTTGATACCCACACCACTGAGCTTACACCTGTATTTGTCCACCAAAACTGGTTTCTCAGTCTCTGTGGTTTTCAGGTTACTAGATTAAAGGAGATGTAACCGGGCAATATGCCTCAAAGGTTTATTTCCTAAAATATCATTATTACTCCACCCAAAGTCACCCTGCCTTTATTTTTAAGGCAAAAGGAACTGACTCACTGAGTTGCAGATTTGAAGAGATACTACGTAAGGTCAAACGTTCAAAGGACTTTGGTGCAAGCATAACCCAGTGCACACAATTCCACATATGCTTTCTTCCATATGCAAAGAAATGCTACAGATGCATAACGCACTTGCACGTATCTGCACATGCCAAAGGGATTTACACATGTTAATACTTGGAAAGCAAAGTGAGAATGTATATAAAATGGCATGCACAAAGTACATTCATCCATGTGCATATCCCTCTGGAGGCATCGCTACTTGGATGTATTTCTAAGCGGAAAAGCAGTTAAAAAATTGATATGTCACCCTCTCTCCAAAACCTAATGATTACAGTCTGTTAATTACACTGCATCTGTTGGAACCTTTAGCAAATAAATTGTGGACCTGATCTATTATTTATAATACCAATAGAAATTACGAGTAATGTCTTAAAGTCACACTTATGCAAAGTGGCAGCAGAAGCAAACCATGCCATGTTATCCCTGTCCTGCAACTTCCCCACACAAGTACTACTCGTTGTGACAAAGTAGCTGTAATCACCTTTTCTAAATTTTACTTTCTGCAGATGGAGAGGAAACAGTCAGAGAATAAAAAGATTCACATAGAGGAAGGAAAAGAACATTAAAAAACTGTTTCAAATGTCATCTACAATTAGTCCCAGAGTAGCTCTGAAATGCTGTAAGCCACATATTGCCATTGCTTTTAGCCAAGTTTCCCACAGCCTGGTATTCACTGGTAGCTTTCGAATGCCCGACAGATAGGTGTACGGCAGGGTCTGCTAGTGGGAGAGTCACCTTAGCACGGCTATGCCCTGAATCCAGGCGCTAATCGCGGCATTTCTACTCCTGGTGCGAAATCCATATGGATTTGCCAAATGCCCGTGCTTTCTAAGGCACTTTAATGCTAGCACAAATTCAGAGGGCTGCGGATGTGCCCGCGTGTCGGGAAGCAGCTCTCTGTCCTGTCTGGCACAGAGCTCTGCGCCGCAGACCCGCTCTCTCCCCTCCACAAGCACTATCTAGCCTTATTATTGCTATGGTTCCTCCAATATAACAATTCAGCTTTCAAGCAAAAAATAGATTCGGGTTCCCGCCCCCCCCAACAGCTGGCCCAGCGAACAATGTACGATTTGAAAGTCAAGCTGGATCCCTTCTTCCTTGGCTTTCTCAAACCAGTAACAACTGCTCCCCAGAGCAAGTGGCAATTGCCTGGTGTAAACCGGAGCAAAATTGCCACCCTCTTCTGTGTAACAGAAACAAGAGCCTTTGCATCCCATTATTATTATTATGGGACCTGAGCATTAGTTAGCTGTTCCTTTTATACCACTTTAGCCAGCCCACTTATTCACCAGAAAGCAAATAATCACTCAGGCTGAAGTTTATGAAACTTCTGGGATTCACAAACGTGTTTCATGAATTTCTGGCAGTTGTCTGAATGTTCACAAATAATGTGATGCCAGTAATCAGAACAAGTCAAAACTTGACACTTCTATTCATAAATCAGGAGATGTTTTATTTTTACTGCTTGAATAGTTCTGTTCCCAAGCACGACTGGATTTGAACCACCAGCCTGGAGGTGAAAGGACCTTTATTTAATGTATTTGTTTAGGTTTATATGAAATATAAAAAAGAGTCTATCCAGGACTCTAGCCACCTTTGCCATATATTAAAAAAACAGGCCAACTCACACAGACAAAAATAAACTCAGCAACTTCCAAAAGCCAAAGAAGGCACAAAAAAGCCTCTTGGCCAGAGACCTCAAATCTTTCTATATAAACTGAAAACTTTTGCACACACTATTTCTCTCTTCTCCAGAGCCTGGGACATGAGGAGATGTGTCCCTCAGGTCAGCAGAATTGGACTCTCCCAGGCTGGAGTGGAAAGAGAGCATTCAGTCATGCTCCTGCCGAGGAGATCTATCCAGTATTCTCTCCTTTAAACCGAGAGGACTTCAGCCAAAATGCCTCTGTGGCTTGCAGCTGCAGTGGTATCACTAGGGAGACAGAGCAATCTATTAAGCAAAGAGGATCCAAGATCCAAGACCTTAAGCCAAGAATCTATTTTAGCCTCCCCCGCAAGCCCGCAGACACAGCGTGGGTCCTGGAGCACCAGCGTTAAGTGCCGATGGTGAAAACTCCCACTCGTCACTCCGCGCACACGCACAGCGCCCTGCAAACCCGCGTTCCACCGCTGCCCCGTGTTCCCCTCCACGCGCTGCACGTGCACCCCGGCCGTACCCCCAGCCTCAGGGAGGTCTCCCATTCTCGTACGTTACAGAGCAGTTGCATTCAACCGGTTTCTTCTTCCATGGTCAGAAAATAGTAAATTTATGACTCCAAAAATAGGAGAGGGAAGAGAAAACCAACCTACTGACTTCGAAGTATAAGACAAAACAAATCCCTATTCGGATTTTCTACCACAAGGTAGACCGAGTTCTGTCCTTCTGCTACTGGCACGGTCCCTTCTGGTGCCAGCCACGAACACAATTCACTGTCCCGCTCAGCCGTCCTCTTCCCTTTCAATCCCCTTTTGGAGTGGGGACAGGTAGATGTGGGGAGGCAAGGGCAGAGAAGAGAAGCATAGCTTTATGAAATTGGCTTTCCTCCTCATGTAGTTAGAAAACACAAGACTCTTAATTACAGCTCGGTCTCTCAGAGACAATCCCAGCTCTGCTATAGCAAGATCCCTTCCAAAGTAAACACAGAAGTAACAGAGGATCAGCTCTTTGCTCTTTTGAATGCTGCAGAAAGGAAGTACCCATAAAAAAAGTTGCAAGAGATTGTCGTTCTCTGACACGCTCTGGATTATATTTTCCAAACCCTCTGTGCAAACATGTGTGCGCTCCCATCACGAAACACCACGTTCATTTGTTTTTCGCTAGAGGCTGACAGCGTTAGGCAAGGTTTCCATTTCAAACATTGAGCTGAGGTTTCTCTTGGGCAAGAAGCGCCGGTGGAAGGCAGGCTGAGCAAAGCCCGACGATCCCCGTGCCGCCCGCCCGGCGAGGCACGCTCCACCTCAGCGGCTGCCAGCGGTCAGGGGAGGCTGCCTGCCCGAACGCGCGCGCTCTCCCCGCGGTCCTGCTCCAGCCGGGGCGGACCTGCATGAAGGAGCAGGATCCACTGCAACCGGGCATGCAGAGCACCGTCAAACTTCCTCCCCTTCACGTGTCTAAAAAGCAACTGACTGGATTTTCTCCGGGACAGCTCAGCATTGAAAGAGGCCGATTCATCAAAAGCACCTCCCAATTGAAATTGCATCCCGCTTGCCTTCTGACACTTACTGCTGCCATAACATCCTTTATAGCTCCATTGTTGAAGATGAAGCCTTAAGGAGAACTGGCTCCTACGACACGTTGCCATTACATTTTAGCCAAGGCTGAACGTAGCTGCAAATCTCTCCACAAAATACAGCGGAGATCTATTAAACGCATAACTTCCCTGGCACCAAAATGTTATTCTTTTAGCAGGTCTGCTTCTTCCCTGGGATCCTGATGAAGAGCACCCTGCTGTGTTATGAAATACACCATGTTTTGGTGTGATACACGGAAAACGTCTTTGTTTAACGCACCTTATCTTTTATCATGTCATCTTTCTATTGGATTTCTTTTCTGTGCACTGGAAGCATATTACTGTGACAGATACACTGCTTTACCAAGGGGCTTTGCTGCGTGACCTGCAGTGTCAGAGCAAGGATCAGATCACCCCCGAAACACAGGCTGGACAACTTGGTACAACACAGAGGAATATGGAGCAAATAAAGAACCAGGGAAAGCAATTCAGCAACGTTCCCATCCAAATGGGCTGCAGAAGAATTTTCTAGCCTGAAACATAGGCCTTTTACAAAAGCTTAAAACTAAAATGTTACTTGCTGTACAATGTTCTTTATTTCATTTATACACACTTACCAGAGTTAACATGAGAGCTCAGGAAAGTCAGGGAATACCACCAGCATGTCCATTTTGCTAGGAAGAGGCAACACAGCACAAACCAATCTCACCAACCTGGAGTACGTTCCCACTTATAACTGTCACTTGTGTCATTTCCTCCAGATCCTTCAGCAACCTTCAACAGGAACACGTGGTAAATAAAATTGCTTGGCAAAGAACGTGCTAGTACATTACCCCCAGATGCAAGGACTCCGTTTTCTGCTTCATCGTGAGCTTCTGCAAACACCTGACAGGATGACGTCCCGTGAGATACTTGCTCTGATAGCTCACCGCTGCTGCAGTCAGCGTGGAGAACTGGTTCAGCAAAGATCTAACAAGAGCTGGGTGGTAGAGAGAGCCTTCCCTCTTTTGGCAGGAGCGAGCTGTTAGAGCAGCTCAGTCACCTTGTGCAACTTGCCCCTTGGGCACCTTCGCCGAAAGGGGCGATGCGCCGAATCGCCAACTCTTCATGCACCTTTGCTTCCAGCAGCAGTACTCCTTACACAGCGCAGCATCTGCACGTCACCACTCGAGCTGGGCTGCACCCCGAGCTCACACCTAGCCCTGCCTGGACTCCACAAAACAGGCTTTCATCTACCCAAATCCTTCGCGGGACTCGGGGGTGAGTGCCAAGCACTCCCCAGGTGGGGCTTACTCTTCCCAAAGCGGTTTGCCTGGGCCTCCTTTCAGGCCAGACCACGCCGTGTAGGGGCCACTGCTGCTTCACTGAATTACTCAGCAGCTCCTGCACTCCTGTAGAATCTCTGCTTCCTAACCAGAGGGCTTCAAATAAACATCTCATTTCCCAGAAGGTTGCTGTAATTCCCTGGCTACTCACTCTTCTTGGAGGTGCTCTCCACTCCTCTTGCCAAAGCCTGGCTACTTCAAGGGAAGAGTTCAAGTTTCATTGAGTGAATGGGCAGAGGAAACCCTGTGATTTTTATCTTTCATCTTATGACCACGATGCTCACTCAGAGATTTCTGCTACTACCCTATGAGTTTTCTTCTGTAAATAATATAATGTGAAAGATGGGAGGCATTCTTAAGAAAGATGATGCCACAACTTATGTACCTTTCTGTTTGAGCAAAGGCAGGTTACCTTGGATTTCTTCAACAACATCACAAACCTCCAAAAGGGTGGATGGATGAAAGCTCCTTTTAGAACAACCTAGAAAAATCTTTTTTTTTGGAAGAGACAAAATTTGATCTCTGAGTCTCTTGTATTCAAATCAGGCAACCTGAGTAGCTGATTGAGGTCCCAAAGCCTAGATGAAGTTAGGGATTGCTGTACCAAAGTCATCTCTCACCCGTGACATCTGGTATCTGCTCATGTTTTCTGAGCTTAGTGGCTTGAACCAGTCATGCCTTTTCCCCGTAAGGGCACTCAGGTAGGAACCAGCATCTGACAAGCATGTTGACCCAGTCCAGAGGCCAAACCAACACTTAGACAGTAAGTAGATCGAGTTCCAGTCCAAGGTCAAGGCCCAAATTCACTCAACACTGGGTTAATTTGCAAGTTCCCCTCTACACCTGACTCGTCCTCTGTAAAGTAGCACTTACTTCCAGGATTGCTTTATGGAAAAGTTATATTAAAGGTTCTTCAGGTGCCTTTAGTAAAGAAGACGATGCAAGTAGCTAAGGCAGGGGGACAGGTATGTTACAAGGTTCCTTCCTGCACCCTCAGCAGAGGGGGCCCGCCGTGCCTGCTTCTGGTCTTCCGATTCATTACAGTCAAGCAGGAAAAGATGGCTCATATGTGCACAGTGCTTATCCTGCTGATCAATAAGCTTCCTTCCTGCCCGATAACCAAACCACTTATAATATTAACAGTGTTATTTAAGGTCTGTGGAAATTTTGTCTGTTTCAAGCAAACCAGAAGTATCTTGACCTAGATACTGAGAACAAAACAATGTTGAGTAAACTTCAGGACTGCCAGTTCATCTATCATTGCACTTGACATTTTATTGAAAAATTGGAGCAAAACTATTTTACCCCAAACGTTCTTACAGCAGCATAGTTATTTGGTGGATGAGAGAGGAAAAACCTTCCCGACACTTTCCCCCTCTCAATTTATATTGAAAAGGAGTTAATTTTATAGTCCATTATAAAGGTAGATGAGGGGTCTATAGACCCCATTTGATGACTGCAGATAGCAAATACAATTATATCAGAAAACATAAATGAATACGAGACTCATCTATACTTCCTTCTGAGGAAAAAAAAGAGTGTGATGAAAGAGCAAAAGAAGAACACGAAGAGTATTCCCACCGTGTTACAAGTGGGCAAGCTCGAGACAGTGACCTGCACTGTAACAGGTGATCACTGATGCAGAATGGTTCACTAAACGTTTTCAGAAGCACCACCATGCTCTTTTTGGCTTTAAGTAATGTTGGGAGTATGCTGCACCTTTGAAAAGCAAGGCCTTATTTTCTTCAAGGTCTGAACCAAAGTTTATAACAGTTTCTACAAAAAAGGTGTGCCTACACAACTTATCTAACATACCCAATTGCAAAGCTAAGAGAAAATTTGAGTGTCTAACCTTCTGTTCGGGAGCTGGAGCCTCACTGTATCTCACAGTCTAATCTAGCATATTTCTGCTTATTCCTCTTACCCATGAAAATCTTGGTGCTTACCTGTACGTATTACAGTAATATTGCAATATTTACCTACCCGGAAGACAGAACGCTTAACGAAAGGTAGAAAAGGAAAAGAAGGGCTTTCAGAAAAGATCAAATACATCATAAGCTTGGCAGACACTGTAGCCCTGAAACAGCAGTTTGAAACTTGCACCATAACAAATCTTCTCCTATACATTATCTCACAGGAAACAACACATGATAAATTCTTAGCACAATGTGATTCCCCTCCTTGCACCTCCTCCCCACTTCAGAAAGATTTAACATCTAATTCAGCTTTTGACGAGCTGCTTCATCACTGCGGGAACGCTGTTGATCTCTGTCGGAACCCTGCGGCCTTGGACAGAACAAACTGAAAGGGGAAAAAAAAAATTTTGGCCGTCTGTAATGATAAATAAATACATTACAGGATACAACTCTGGGGAATGGAGGCTGACACTGACTGAGCACTGTGACCTCCACACAACTGCCAAGTCTCAGCCGCTTAACAAAAGTCAACTTTTGTTTGCCTTCTGCCCCTCCCGACAATTTCTTAAAGTGCAAACGCAGGATGAAAAGGGGAAAAAAAAAAAATTAAAACAATGAAAGATAGAGGACAACTCCAAAACCCTCCTCATCTGCTGCCCAGAGGCGCTTCAGTTTTGACAGAACATTATTTTATTTCTTTGGTGTCCTGGAAATTGGGGGAAACCAGTCCATATGGCATCAGTGGCAGCAGGACAGGGAAGCTGTGCCACAGGGAATGCTCAAATCCTTTTTTTATTTTTTTTTCTTTCAATTTTGCGTTAGGTTGTGTCTGCCTTCAGGCTGGTTCTTGGCACGAATCTGATTTTCTGTCCACTTAGTAAGTCCCACTCAAAAAAAAAAAAAAAATCAAACGTGTATGGCAGTTGTTGGATCTTCGTATTGATGGCAACAATAACAAATTAAAGAGGGAGCAACTGGTTACCCCATCAGCTAATCCACCTCCTTATCCCTGGAAGCCTCACCCACCTATCTGTGTGGTTAGTTGACAAAGACTCTCCATCCATTTCCCATTTCTCTCCAATTATAACAGAAAGATGATGCCTACTGCCACCTCTCCTCATTTTACAGACACACAAGTTGATAAATAAAGTGTCACAACAAAGTCAATCAAGTTGAATGCCAGGTATGGACTGCAAACATCAACTCTTCTGTCTGCATTGTGCTTACCATAACGTATTATTCCGTTAACTCCATGTGCTTTATGGGACCCATGGACGATTCAGTTTGATCGAATAAGTTCATGGTCAGGCCCTCAGGGCTCATCAACACCTTACAGGAAAGCGCAGCACAGAAAACCCTGCGCTAACACCGCAGAAGCTAATTCCAGTGCAGAAAAGGAAGAGCCTCCCCAGCATGGTGCTAATCAGCCCCGCTAGCATGTTGAGCTATTAATCTCGGGCACAAAGCTAATGGAGCTACACCACTCCTGAAGCCCACACCAGTATTTCTTCCCAACACTTCATTGCACAGTGCAGAGCTGTCTCAGGGATACACAGCACAGCTTGTTCCAAGTGTTTCTTTCGCTCCACTAAGAACTGTCTCCTGCCTGCTTACCACCAGTCCTACTGCCGCCAACACCAGCCTCTATCTTCACGGCTCCTGACTTGCAGATCGTTTAACTCAACTATTCACCAAAGCACCTATTTAATCCACTCTGCTCACAGTTACTACTATTAAAACACTTCGTATTTTCAAATGTTCTGTGACTACTTATGTTTCATAATATCCTTCTTATTTCCCCTCCCTCCTGCCTGCCCTCTGTATACACAGGAAAAGTGGATAAGAGAGATGACGCAACTTGCCCAAAGAGTGGAAGACTCATGATTCAACCCCTTTATCTTTTCTCTCTGGTTTACATCTTTAATTTCTCAATCTATCTTGTTTCAGTTTTTTGTTTTGTTTAGATTTAGAGGGTTTGAATGGTTTCCCTTCGGTTAAAGGCAGGATCTTTCTAACATGTCTTTTTACATTTGAATACGCTCCTGAAGATTTTTCCATTGCTTCAAAATTGCCCTCTGAGAGTAACTGGAGAAAAGCAGTTTTCTTCACCTTGGTCAATTCCCTAAGTCTGTTCTACTCATGCCACATTAATTATATCTTTGATCGTCCTGTAGCTGTTTCCTGCAAGACCAAGTTGTGTGCATTACAGCCTCTGTTAGCAAATGGCTGCTTGATGCACCTCAGAGGCTAGAGTTACAGATAGATTTCCATAAAAATCAGCTAGGATTTCTAAGTGGTGCACAAGCTCTCCCCAAACCACCATCGAGCCTTGACCTTCCCATCAGAACAAGACTGAAAATTTCTAGGAGAGAGTGGATAAGGAAAAAAAAAAGGGGGACATAAATATGAAATCCATTTTCAAAGCTATAATTTCCAAATCCTTCACCCGAGTCAAATGCAATGCAAACCAAAAAGTACAACAGAACAAAAACCAAACCAGAGGAAGAGAAGCTCTACCTCTGAACCAGCTACAACAGCAACATGGGCCCCTCTAGCTCAGTCAAAATTTTTGAGTGTGAGTTGCTGCCCTTAGAAATGGATCAGGCCTTCGTTGCACTCCGCAACTCATCCATTGCAAGCAGCAGCAGAGGGTATCTACCGTGATCTACACCTCTAGCTGAGGGGAAATGCAAAGTTCCTATAGAAGTCAAAGCCAGGGGAGAATCAGACCTGGACATCTGGGTGGACATTATCTGCTGGTGCAGTCCACTTTGCTGGCATGTCTTCGCTCTTGCTATAGCAGATATCCTACGTGTGCACGCTCTGCCTGTGTGTTTAAACAAAAAAGCTGATAAGGAGTACTTGTCTGTCAGCAGTATCTGAAGCCCACGGCTCTTTGAGAGCATTTGGGTTTACTTGGCGGGTCATGCTGACTCCTTGTGAACCATTTATCATCGCAAAAAACTCCAGAGGCTGGCACTATGCCAGTGCCTTGTCTTCTCTTCCCTCCCCCCACCCCTTTCTCCCCTCCTGGGTATTGATGCTACATCAAAACAAACCTCCAGTTCACATAGCAACAGAACATTTTTATATAACCTCTGCATGGGAACGCTACACAAACCATTGGACAATCACTTGGAGCACGTTAGATAATTCCAGGATATTTTGCTGGTTTCTGTCAAAAACACCCCTGATTAAATGAACTATAAAAAAGGAAGAGAATCTTTTGCACATGGGCCAGACTTGAAACACATCTTGGCACCAAGGATGTCAGGGGATTAGTGCACCTATTGGTTCCATGTTCTAAATTTTGCCATTTTCTATCTGAATTGGAATCAAACTGGAGAGTCCAAAGCATTTAAGCCAGTTTGTGCATAATGTAATTGAAAGCAAAACTGTGCTGAAGGGATCTACTGAGTCAGGGCTTTAATAAGACAAAGACTATCATTTAGATTTTGGTGGACACTGAAAACTCCCATTACTATCTGAAACAGAGATATCTGTACACACTGTGTACTTACACAGTTATAAAACAGCTAGGTCATCTTAACTTCATTTTCCCTCATCCCGTTACAAAAGGTTAATACTTTCAATAAAGACATAACAAATATGTTACTTCAAATCTTTTCACAGCATGCCCACCTCATCTTTATATTGTCTTAATCCCGTACTCCAGGGCTTCCACTAGTTTATTGTAAGGATCACAAAGACCTTTTTTCCCCCCCTTTTGACACGTAAATTGACTCAGGATTTTTACTGCTTTCCCCTGATTCACTGGAGATGGCCGTAACTAGGAACAGGACACCAGGAAGGGCACATCAGGGCCTCCAGTGACATTAGAGCCACTGGTTATTGTTTGGTATATCTTACTTCTGTCCACAGAACTCAATTCAAGACGAGATTTTGCATTAAGAAGGAAAGAGCTTTTCTCCAAGCCATAATGACAGTGGTCACCAAAGATTTTTTGCCTGCACCATCAACATCCTAGGTTAACGTGGGAATTTCAGCAAGTTACCTGCTGTTCCCAGACCTTAGGACATTGCTCATGACTTTGATTTCTCCTGCTCGTTTCTTCTAGTGTATGATAGCCTTTTAGTCTTCTTCATTAGGACTTAAATAAGTCATTAGAAAATGTTTTGCGACAAGTAAGCGGCATGAGAAATATATTCTGTGGACCTTTCCAGACTGAACATCTATGGTGTGATTGCTTGCAGTTGGGGTGTAATGCACTGGTCCAGCGCTCCTGCACCATTTGGGAAAGATAATAGCTAAGGTGTATCTATCTATCTATCTAGGTTATTATACGGTACACATCACTAAAGGATAATTTATGCAGCAGGTAGAATACAGTTAATACAGGACAAAAATTATGGACTAACTTTTGTACCTCTAGAGAAACTCTTCGACATACCATTTTCATGATTGCAATGATAGAACTGGTAGCACGTCTTAAGAGATTCTTTCCCCATTTCTCTCTCACTTCCTTTGGCTCATTCCCTTCTTCATGTTGACCCTTTGACTAGCTGCAACTAACTAGTATGGACTAAACCCAAATCCTTTTTGCAGGGTTATTTTCAACTCAAATGCATTTACTCACCTCATCCACAGCAGAGTCACACAGATGTATCACTGAAACTCAAAGGGTCAGCACACTGCAGCAAATGCCTGGAAATAAACAGCAGGCTGGGGGAACACAGCAGCTCCCAGTATAACCACCAAAGTCTTCCTTTTGTGGCACCACAGCCCCTGTGGAGCTGTGAGTAGGCCTGCATGTAGGAATCAGGATAGAAGTTACTTGTGATTATTTCTGAATGAACAGGGCATTAGTTTAAAAATATCTTTAAGAAAGCATCACTAAACTAAGACTTTTTAAGCAATTACTACAAAGAAAGAACAGACCTGAGAACTTAAAGCACCAAGAACAAAGACTGTTTGCTGGAGCGGGAGAGAGGTCTGCGCATGACCTTACTCAGCCCACAAAACCTGGTACCCCACTGTCACTAAAAGGGCAGGAGTTTTACTGTCCTCCCACCTTCTCCACTCCAAGCTGCACAACTCCAACCCTGCCCTTGCACCAGCTCTGCTACTATGGGATCTTCCTCTGAGCTATTTGAGCCCACTAGCTCAGGAGCTAGCAGCTAACTAGCCAAAAAAACCCTATTCTGGAGAACCTATGCCTCCTTTCAGCAACAGCAAAGAGCTCAGACAAACCTTTCTTCAGCAACTGTACCCTGAGCCCATAACCTTGAAGTGGAGTCTAAAGGAAATTCAGTGGAAGGAAAATCAGGTTCAAACCCATTGCAGGGTCGAGACTTGCAAGGACAGCCTGGACTCCACATTCTCCAGGAAAGTTGAAAGTTAGTACAAAATTACTTAGGTGATAATTCACTGTACCCCTTCTCCTGTCTACACCAAGGGAGATGAGCAGGACACTTGTGTAGCAGCCCAGAGGATCTGCCCTCATGTAAACCCCCATATACGACATGTTTGGCATTCATACGTAAAATTGTTTAGACCTATGTCCCCCAGTCTCAAACTGGCTCAAAAAATTGTCTGAAAGCCTCTAGTTTTGCTGTCCCTGGAACACTCATGTCTTCATATGGGCTTCAGCTTTTCAGTCCTTATTCTAATGCCTTTCGGGCTGAGCGAAGTTAAGCCATACAGGATTTTTACGAAGTGTTAATGGGCTGCAGAGACTCTGTATAATCCAGCACTGGCTGGTGAGTTATCACACCCGATTGTCACTTCATTAGTTGGCAGCCTGGGAGAACACAGGTACCTCCTCTGTGCTCAAACCGTGGGAGGTTCCTCACACTGCTGGAGAACCCAGGAAAGCACCCACCAGCAGCTGCCCATCCCCATGATCAATACTGAAGGTCCTCAATATACCGCGTAATCTCTGCACCTTGGGGGGAATTTGTCTCATTTTCCCCAGCAACTTGTTCAGTAGCATACCCATCAACTACTGTGTCATTTCTTGTCTCAAGCTTTCTACAAACCCCTGTACTTTTGCTGCTGGGAACAAACCTGGGAAGCCTTTTGGGGAACACTTAATTCCTTGTTTTGTAGAGATAAAGAACACCACAACCAGCATATATGAAAGGGTAAACACATTGTCTATTGTAGGTGCATAACACAAGAGGAATACAGAGAGAGTCACACAGCTAGGACGAAATTCAAAGCCTAAGATAGGTTCTGAGAATCAGCATGAACACCACTCTGAAATGTAAAAATAAGAGAAACCAAATGTATGCAGCCAACTTGGTGAAGCTCCATTGACAACCAATTATGCCCCGAGCCGTATTTTCAAAAGTGAGTGCATGTAATGGTGTGTGCAAAAATGAACAATCAATAGTATCTTTCATTTATATGACTCCCCATGATTGCATCTTGCAGCCATGGTAACTGTGCACCCACCTGAGCAGCCCCATGAGCAGATATGCTGATATGTCTCTGCTGGGTGAGTTCCCATCCCAGCCGCTGAGAATACCTCGTTTCAAATATCTCTGCATGACAAAAGTCATGTTCCGCAGAACAGCCCTCATAGCAGCAAACTGGTCTGAGTACGTTACCTATGTATAAACACACAGAGTCATAGGTAAACAAAACAACACGACAATCTATTACACGACAGTAAGGAAGAAGCATCAGGAAAATACCTTGAACATGCTGCTACTGCATACAGGGTCAGTGAGGACACCGCCGTGCATCCATTCATCACACACATATACATTAGCAGATACGCACTGGGACAAAGCGGTGACTCCTGAACTCCAGATATGCTCCAGGCAAGGGGAGAAGCAAGGCAGTGAGCGGCTTCACTGATGAACCCAGCTGCATGAACATCCATGCAAGGCTAGCGCTAGCAAGAGCAAGGCCAAACAAGCTTCTATACAACTTTTCTACAAAGCGTGAGTATCCATTAGCACTCAAGTCTAATTAAACGAGTCAGAAGGGAACTTTTGGAGAGTGAAGAAACCTCTCACTCTATTTTGTGTTAAAACAGCTCTGGAAACCATGGAGAAAACAGAGATTTGCCTCCTTGCCTTTTCTGTAGAAAAAGTCCTATTCACCTTTCCAGTAAGGAGGAAAGGATGGCCAGTCCCAGCCAGTGCAGTTTTTGGAATCCTAATTCTCTATCAAGAGAAGCCCAGAAGTATGACGGGGAGGTAAAACTGCCGAGCGATGCAGCGAAATGGGGAAGTTTAGCCACAGCTGAGATGACTTTTTTTTTTCCTGAAGCAGGTCAGAAAAAAAGGCAAGAAGGAACAAGACAAATATTTATTGAGTCTTCAAATGCTCACTGTCTATATGTAATGGAAACCCTTTAGTTCATAGTCAACTAAGAGAGGAGTAAGTCCTGCAGGGCTATTTCAAGCCACATCTCCTGTCGACTGTTTTGAGGAGAAAGCTGCGCACGGAAGGAGCAAACCAGAGGAGTCCAGAGAGGTGCAGCGTGCTGGGTGAGGGTCAAGAGCATCAGAGGTGTTGAAAACAGATCGAAAATTGCTGCCATTTACCTCACAGCATAGATTTCGTAGTCTGCTCTACAACATACACGGTTTCTGTCCTGTGCCTTGCAGACACACACACTTGGCTGGCCTTGATGCTGCTCAGGTCAGTCAGCTTGTCTAGGCTTTGGTTTACTGCCTGTTGTTTTTGAGAACAGTGCATGGCATCTCCTGGTGAAGAGGTTCCAACACAGAAAACCAAGGCTCTTTTGTCCAGTTTAACCACTGGATAAAGCCTAAACACATCAGATAAAACATTTTACAGCCTCTACATTCATTACCAATTAATTATTGAAAGGGTATCTATTGCGTGTTTTAATATGCATAAAAGTAAAGACAATTCCAGTTGCCACGCAACTGGCTGAGAGTCACGTAAACATAAATGCAGTAGTTTCATTTTCATGAATAATCTTATGTGTCTGGAGAGAAGGGCTCAGCAGAGCCACCATGCATTAGAGCAGGAGGAGCATTAAAGGTGCAGGGAATTAACCACTTGGTAGCTGGGAGCCTATATTTTAGGAATTAATTTGATTATCAGTGAAGCAAAAAAGGCCAGGACCTTGTATGTGTGCACTAAGGTGTAGTTGTTTGGACCATGGAATTGCATCCTACAGATTGATGTGGAATATTTATATAAGACGCAATCAAGAGAGGTCTTATTGACAATCAGACATAGCTCAGCATGCAGCCTGGTAAGACTTGTAATTATACAGATTAAAAAAAAAAAAAATGACAAAAGATGTACGTGATCATTCCAGGTGATCTCTACTGTTTCACACAGACAGCACTGAACGCTGTTTAAGTTGGTTTAAAGTACAGATGGTTCCACTAAGTGTCAGAGATTCCAGTACATATCCAGAATAGGATTGCATACTTTCTCCCCCAAGAAATTTGCTGAAGAGATGAACTTTATAAAACCAAAAATATTTGTGAATTCAGGACAAATATGGGCATTATTGTTGTAAATAAGATGGTTCGAAAGTTTTTTAAAAAATAGAATTAAACAAATTATTTTTTTCAGAAAAACTACATTTTGAGTTGACCAAAAAGATTTTTTTCTTTTTTTTCCTCGCTTTTTTTTTTTTTAAAAAAAACATTATTTTTTCAGTTTCCTCTGGAAGAAACTTTACTTTTTGGTTTACTTACAAGAAAAAAAAAGTATTTGCCAAGTGCATAGACTGAACAACATAAAACCAGCAGAAAGATCTCCCATATTTTCAAACAGCAAGTAAACACATAGTTTCAATTCTATTCCATCTCCTCCTCAAAAAAAAAACCTTTCTCCTGTAGTCTAAACAATCTGATTTAGTTGTTACCAAGCCCAAGCCCTGTCTTAATATCCAATTTACAAACTCTTGAGCTTGTTTATTTTTCCTGCTGTACTCTTGCAGAGGCTGTGGTGTGCCTCATTCACACTGAAGACCTGCATCCTCCAGGTGATGCAACCGTTATTCTCTTGACCTGTTTCACAGAGTTTTCTCTTCCACCTCCCTTTCTCCTTTACTGCCGACAGACGTGCCAGGGAGCAGCCTCCCGTAGGTTGTCATTTAATCACAGGAGCGAGAACTTGAACCAAATTTGTGCAAGCGATTGATGGGTTCGGCTGGTACACAATTTTTTTTATAGGGCTTTGTTGTTGTTGCTGCTGTTTTATACCTGCATGCAATTTTTAAGAGTAGGCAGTATGGTCTTAAACACAGCTAATATTATTCCTTAATCCACTCAAAAGAAATGCTTGGCATTTAACTTTATAATAAAGGGTATCAACTAGGAACTGTCAATGTTTTCAGTAGTGATATCTAATTACTGTAACTTGCTATAGGCTATCTTGTTAAATCCTAGTTGAATGACTAAGTATTCCTGACAAGTTTAATGCATTATTAAAGGTGTAATTACTTGGTTATTGTTCGTGTAATTCTGAGTTAATTACATGACATCTAAATTCATCATTTTTATGTTTATTGAACTTTGGTAAATTCACTTTTAGCTATTGCTTAATATTTACACCACGACTCCCTCTTCTACTCATTTTGAACTTAAAGGAGAATGGTGCTGTATTTTCTCAGCACAGCAGGAGAAACCAAGAAGGGTGAAGGGACTATAATCACAAGTCCGATTTTCCTATCAGTTTTCCATTTTCCGATGCTTTCCTTGCCTGCTACCATCTAACCACATCATGACTCATTAGATTTGCTCAATTTTTAACAGAAGAAAATTAAGCTACAAGTTTTAAAAAGAGCCAAAGTGAAATTGTGACCCTGTCGAAATCAATGGCAAAACTCTCCTTGAGTAGAGACAGGATTTTACCTTTGGGAGCCCTTGTTCTGGGAGCAGAGAGTGAACTACCCAAGGGCCTCTGGGATACAGGATTTTATCAATCATACTACTACCATCAGCAGTCAGATGCCAAAGGGTTGTCTCCACGAGTCAGTCGTCATGATTTCCACTCACAGCGTTCAGAAGAAATGTATAAATAAACAACGCATTTGAAATTCCCTTCTACCACTTTGCACCCTCCCCGTATAATGCTTTTTTTCCCACCCTTGATTTGTAAACATGGCCTCTTGTGCTCCACCTGGTACATACCATAGTCCTTTGCTCCCCAGGGCAGGTGGAAAAAGTAAATGCTGTCCATGCCACAGCTACCAAAGGAACACCTTGACAAGCTCAAGTGCCATCATTATAGAGTCACTGAATCTGAGGTTATAAATCTTGCTTCATTCCTGTTTGGAAGAAGGATCTTCAATTAAGCAAAAATTGATTTTCTAATGATTTTTTTTCTGCTCATGATTGGTAGATTGTTTGAAACTGTTCCAGCCCAACTATGTACAGACAGAACAATTAAACATGCATCGTAGTTGACAGCAGGACTGATTTTAAGTCTGTGAATGCAATTTAGCCCTTTGATTTTTGGCAAGAAGTGCACCTTGCAACAATTAGAAAGAAGAAAATATTATTCTGGCTAAACATTGCAACTATCAAGTCAGTAAGAAAGCAAGGAGGAAATGCAATGGGGTGTTGGGAAGTTGTTTCTGATCTTATGGAATCCCTTCACTACTCTGCATTGCAGGTAACACTGAAGTTAGTGCACTTTACAATTAAGTAAATTACTTCAGTAGTTAGTAATGGCTGAGGCATTAATAGAGGTTTGAATAAGTTATTTGGCAGATCAGATACCACATTGTCAGTGTTGATAATGATTCTTAGGAAATTAGGGACCCACAATCAAAGTTTTCAAAAGCATATTTAAAGTTTAGTGTTGATGGAAAAGACTCAAAACTGATTTATTCAAAGCCCACTAAGATTAGTTGGAGTTTTTCCATTAATTTCAAAGACCAAACTTTAAGATACGGGCCTTCTTTAAAATCATACCTTTTGATGTGCACAGAGAACAATCAGAATAGGATTAACATCCTATTAGACTTGAACTAAACTAATAATTTAAACCTTAGTCTATAATGATACATTGACAGGCACTGGTTTACTTTCTAAACTCTCTAGATGTAGTTCTGATCCTACTCGTTTTGTTAACAAGGTATAATTAAAATTGAGATCCTTACATCTGTAGGATAATACGGAATGTAATTATCCATGTTGTGTTAATGTTTAGTGGTAGTCACCTCTCGGACCAGGACACAGCTGTGACAGGTATGATACAGACACAGGACAAAAAGACAAACTCTCTTCCCCAAAAAGTTACAATGCCAGCGTCAGAGCGACAGACAAAAGTAAACTCAGAAAAACTGAGAGTGCAAAGAAACTCAGAGATAATATTACATGTCGAGGAAGACAAGAGATACTAGCAATTTAATTCTTCTTGTAACTTTGTGAGCATCATAGCCTTGAACAAAACCATCGGAGCATGACCCATGCCAGCCCATACCACAGGCCACAGTGTTTTTCAAAGCTGGACTATGGTAAGTCTCCAGTTTAATCTTTTTCATCTGCAGGTGATGTTGGCCAGGACAGTCTAAACCTTGCTAGAACAAGTCAGTAGAAGTAGGTGCAACATTTTCTTGAAGCAATCAAAGTAAATTCCATTTTCTATCAGTCTAATAAGGAAAGTTTGGAGATTTCCAGCTTGCATTTCCCAGTATGTTAATTTCATCATTGCCCACATATTATTCTGCTTGATCTGACCTGAATCTGACTTATTGCATTTCCCAAACTACTTTTCACTCAGCGGTTAATTAAAAGATTTGGTCCCTGACACACTGCTTACAGCCCTTATTGGCACCCATTAGCCCAGCTAGACTAATTCTCCTGAAAAGCAAACCTCCTTATATTCCCAGGGTCAAAAGTTCACAGCCAATTCCCTAAATCTTTAACATTCGCTATTAGTTCATTATTTGAACCTACGCTGCTGTAAGAGGCTGTATTCAAATGGAAGCATAAGAAGTCATCCAAGAAAGACAAGTTTCTCACACAAATTCATCGCTTGCCAATCTGCTCCATCACTGTCTATGCAACATTGGGACTGTACAGTGCAAGACATATGAATTTTTTTTTCTTCTAACTTTCCTTTGAGTACCTTTTGTTTTAATTCACGATCAACAACAAAACAAAGTGCATATTCTAATTTAGACTAAGCAATTAAGACTTGTCGTGCCTCAAAATTACCTCAGCAGTTTATTTTCCTGTGCACACACCCAGAGCATAGCATTGCCTTTCAGGCACATGTAGGACTAAAATCCATAAATAGGCATCAATATCACACTGAGAGCAACAGCACCAGCTTTCTGATAGTCCCATTTAAATAAAGAGTCAAAATTCAAGACCAGACCTCAGCTGAGAGTGTAAGCAAATACACACGTGTTCACACACATAACCACGTTCTCACGCACACACATGCACACTTATAGGCACACTGAAATTCATCCCATTTTAGAGGAAAAAGATACATCACAAAATTTAGGTTTGGATCTAGGCAGTAGAGACCCCAAAGGCCTGAATCTCTGAGAAATCTGGCTCCTGGGCTTTGGTTCGAGCCCATCTTTACTGTACTGGGATAAAGCTAGAAAGAAAGCCCACTTGGGTAGGCGTGTGGGAAGAGAAAAAGGCAAAGTTTAATTATTAAAACTATGCGGCTGTGCAAGCATTCTACTTAGTTAAGAGGAGTTGTCATTAAACTCAACCTTTCCCCCTTGAACCTGGTGTCTGGAATAGCTCAGACACCAATGACGACCTTATGTATTTCTTTTAATTATTCTGAAGTAACCTCCTCCGGCTCACTACAAGCCCTCAGCTACTTCAAGCAAAGACATTCTAATGATTTCGATTAAATCTTGGCCTCTCCCCAACAGAGCACAAATTAAAAGCATTACTAGGAGGATACAAGCTTCAGCGCTTGGAAGTGTTATATAAAGAATAGGGAAAGCTGCCAAGAGCTTGTTGTCATTTCATATGCACTGGGGGATGATTAACCCCTTGGTGGCTTTCCATACCCTGGGAAGACCTCAAGTCAGACTCCCGGGGGGTTTCCTCCTCATGACCGTCCCCCACATTACACCTTAAACTCTTTTTAACTTGATACTTGCAGAAAATTGCTTCTTCCAACGAAGCACCGTCATATCTCAGCTCTGAAATCAGCTGTGTTACAATGACATAATTTGGAGAAAAGAGGTCTAACCGGACTCTGCAGATCTGGTTCGAGAGGTCCTGTAACCTGTCCTACACACGGCTGCACTTTTACACATACTTTTCATTTTCACATACGTGTTGCCTCTGCTGAGTTCTGAACGCACAGAGTTTGAGCACAGCTTTGCTGACACCCATCGCTTCGGCTGAAGGACCAACTCCATCAGCTGGTGGCAGCAGCAAATTGTCATCCTCTGGTGGCCCAGCCTCTAAGAGGGTAACGATACACGTTTTGCTAATGTAATGCCCATCACACTATGTTATGTCTCCCACTGCCAGTATTAGAAATGTATGTCTAATCTGTGAACAAACACAGAGCGATTTTTTTTTTTAAATGAAATCGCAGGGATCAAAGAAAAACCTTTCTTTTGAAAGGCAGATCTGTACATTATTTTTTTAACAGCACATGCAGCTGATACTAATTTCAAAAAACCACAAACTAGGGTAACAATGAGGCATGCCTGAAATAAATACACAAAAATCTCACATAAAACAATTGTCTCAAAGTAACTATGCAAGAGTAGGAACTAGGCAAACTTGGGTTAATCTTGGTGTCATTATAAGCAACAGAGACTTGCACGTTTAGCCTCTCCCCACTTTCTTTTCCGATTTCTATATTGTTAAAACGTAAACAATAAACCTAAACAATTGAAAAGTACTTTCAGTTCTTTGGATTAAAAAAATTTAAAAGTAGATACAAACCCAAACTGCCCCTAAGAAGGAGTAATAGTCAAATCAGTCATCAAAAGCTGTTTTACCCAGGCTCTTATATACAAAAACAACATAAGCCTACAAATCCTGAATCTCATCCTTCCCATGTGACCATTTGCACTCGGGCAAATGAAACAAAGCTACGAAATCAACACCATCCATCCACTCACACCCACTTTGCACAGAGGTGATTGAATACCTGGGTGCCAGGGAGCATCTGCCCTGTCCTGCGGGTGCTAAAACCTGCCCAGCACACAGACATCCCATAGGGTCTCATGGTCGATGCAAATCAGAAGGTCACGGGTAATTAGCTTCTGATAGAAAGGTAAAATCAGTAAAGAAAATATTGCTGTATTCAAGATTTTGGTCCAGTATTAAAAAACAAGAGAGCAAAAGCATCCCAGCAAAGTCTTATAGATTCCAATTAGAAAATATATTTTGAAACGTGGTTGAGATGAGACGCTGTTACTTGGGGGTGGCGTGGGGTAGCTGACGCAGCCTTGCGATGCCTCATTCTCCAGATTTATACGAACAAAATCAAGGAAGCACTAAACCAGCAGGGGATTATTATCTCTAGAGATAACTACAGACAGTTTCATTCTAAAAACAATCAGCGTCATCATTGCTATATTTTCTATTTCTTGAAACACAGGAATGGGATGGAATATCCAGCTCCTTCCAGAAGTCAGAGAAACTTTCTCCCTCAAGCAAAATCTCTCTAAAAACAACCAATTCACTTCATTTGCACTTCATTTGTTCAAATTTTTAAAGATGTCATCATACTGAGCCTGTGCTTCCCCTCTGCATCTCACCGCACTCAGTGACATTACTATTTCCGCCCAACAGTAAAATACATCATCTGCATCTTCACAGTTAAGGACATAATTTCCCAAATATTTCTTCTGATGGCCATGCCGACTCAAACACCACCAAAGTTTGAGTGGCCAGGCAAGAAGGGAGCACTGATATGAATAGCTAATTGCTTTAGCCACGCTGGTTTTCCCCCAGCCGGTCTCAGCAGCCACCCTGGCACAGCGGAAGGGGTGGTACCCGGCTGGGTCCCAATGCCAAAACCAGCCCTGTGAAAGCCCACCACAGCAGCGCATCTCATCGCAAATCAATCTAATGCTTGCTGGTCTGATTGAAGGCTGCTTCTCACAGTTTTTTTAGGAAAAGCCGATATTCAGGGTTGTCCAGATCATATAGAAGAGAGCGTAGACCTACAGTAATGCTACTAAACCAGATTTTGTCCAGCTGAGCGGGGTGAAGTTTTCTTTGCACAGTATCTTTCCTTCGCTACTAAAGATCTCCAGTGTTCTTCCCCTCTCTTCCTTTTGTCCCCTGTCATTTACCATCCTAACTCTTTTCTATTTGCCATTGAAAAGAGAGGGGAAAATCCAAAATTCAAAACATCTTTTTAGTTTTGTACTGAAAATATGTCGATTTTCAACTTTTTACTTGAACACACTTCATATTTTTCAACTGGTGCTTTTTGAAAATTCTTTAAAAAAGGAGCCACTATCTTTAAAAAGAAGCTCTAGAACCACTTCAGAAAACAGAAGCATAGGGTTGAAGGTAGTAAGAGGAGAGGGAAAAACACTATTAACCACGTGTAATAATCACAACGCAGAAAAATACGTTTAATAGTTCTCCTTTTTTGATTTATCCTGACATCTTCATTTTTATCCTCCTGTTGCAATGCACCAATACTCCTTTGCTGAGCAATTCAGGATGAAAATTCCTTAATACAATAAGAAATCCCCAATCAATTAGGATGTCAAATCAAGAAATAATTCCCTACGCTATATCAAAAAGACCCACTCTTATCTTTTGTCAGTCATTGGATTGAAATAAAGAGGTAGCTACACACAAAGCAAGCTGTCATGTCAAACAATACAACCTTCACTCATTCAAAATAAAAACACATTAAAATGTGGCAGGAGAAGAAGAGTCAGTTGAACCTGTTTAATGGAATCAGCTAATTGGGTAAATTACACTTTGATAATGATGATAATCATTGTGGAGACATCCTGTCTGTAGTTCGGCTGTTCAGTGCTCTTGCTTGCTACGTACCCGCCGTCTCACTTGACTCCTCGTGCTAGAAAAATGCCTTAAAGGACCAAGTTCTGCTTGACTGAAGGTTTCATCCATAAACCTGTACATAACCCAGGCTCCTGGAGTTAGCGTAATAAACTCAGTAAGCAGAGATTACAGACACAATAAGCAAACACAGCTCTTCGAACAAGGTTCCAACAGACAACGGGAAACTGAAAAATTACTTGCTACGAATACACATCGCTATTCACGCACACAAAATTCTTTCTACAGATTCATGTTGCTAGAAAACATATAGGTTAGAATAAATAATATTAAGCAGCTTACCATTAGCATATAGTAGGCATATGTTTTGAGAAAACTTTTAACACTAAGCAAACCTTTAATAGTTAGTGTAACTATCCATTTATAGAAATATTTGGTTCTAAAACGATCAAATTAAAAAAAATTAAGGGAGTTTTACCAAACAAGCTCTCTTCTTGATACAAGCTGAGTTAAAATTTAAAAAACATATGAGAAAAACTACTTATCTGTTTCATCACTGTGCTAATTCACATTCATTAACACAGAATCATTAAGGTTGGAAAAGACCTTTAAGATCATCAATTATAGAAATATTTGGTTCTAAAACGATCAAATTAAAAAAAATTAAGGGAGTTTTACCAAACAAGCTCTCTTCTTGATACAAGCTGAGTTAAAATTTAAAAAACATATGAGAAAAACTACTTATCTGTTTCATCACTGTGCTAATTCACATTCATTAACACAGAATCATTAAGGTTGGAAAAGACCTTTAAGATCATCAACAAGTCCAACCATCAACCCAACGCCACCGTGCCCATTAAACTATGTCCTGAAGTACCACGTCTACACGTTTTTTGAACGCTTGCAGTGATGGTGACTCCACCACCTCCCTGGGCAGCCTGTTCCAATGTTTTCGAAGAAATTTTTCCTAATACCTAGTCTAACACTGCAACAGAAATCAAGGCAGTATGAATGGTGTTGTCTTCTAATGCAGACAATTCTTCTGAGCCTAAAATTATGAAGAGCAAGAATATTTGGAGGCACAAAAGCCCCAGTTTCACACTCCATTCCTCAGAGCTACAGCCAGTACGTGCAACACCCACCTTCCCCTGCCCACCACCACCAAAAACCCCTCTCTCCCCAGCAGTAACAGCCTGTAATTGTGCACTGTTGACCAGATAAGGGCCCGGTACAAGTTTAAAATAACAAATTTCTACTTATTTATTTGCTTTTACAAAAAAAATCTAAGCAGTACAGCCATCAAAGGAAACTTAAAATGAAACTGCAGCCTAGGGTCCGGATACAAGAAAAAATGCTGACCTCATTGGAAATGACATACCACACACTTTCTGCTCCTATTCTGTGTGCCCTTGACTATCTTAAATGAGACTCAATCACAGCTCCATTCAGAATCAGGCATTTCCAAATTGTACACAGAGTAAAACATAAAAAGGAACAAAGTGAATCCTGTTATGGGTCATTGGGTATTTTGTTTTGGTGATTAACTCAGAGGCAAAAACTTAACAGTCTGCAGAAAGAGAAAAGGCCCTGTGATAATTGATTTAAGATGAAAATTGATCAAGTAGTTTTTGTAAGGCATAAAAAAATGGTATTTTCAAAAAGTAATAAAAATTACAAATACAGATTTATTATAGCCCCTTAAGACACATGAGGAGTAGTCAGCCAAGAACTCCCTATCAGGTGGTTGGCACTATCCGACAGAAGCAGGCTTCATTTGCAATTTGATTTGTACAACATGGGGTTGAAATGAAGGGCAGTGAATTTCTGAACTACTACATTATATGCATCCAGCCTGGAATTTCATTTATAAGATTTTTTTTTTTTTTTCTAAAGTAACTTTTAGTCACGCTTAATATTTGACTAAAAAGTGAATGGTCTTAATGATGTTTACTGCTATTACTTGAAGATGTAGGAAAGGGGAAGCAGGTTCAGTGGTTAATTTAGTCAATTTTATTTTTTGTGTCATTTTGGAAAAGTGTAGAAGCTCACCCTTGCCAAGGTTTATGGTCTGGCAGTTCTGCAAGAAGCAATCTTTTAAAATCAGGACTCTGGAGAACAGCAGAAGTTAATGCTCAGAGGAAGCTATGTTATTTGGCTCCTGGGGATTCCTCAGGATGCAATGAATGGCTTGTCTTCCCTCTTCCAGCATCAAAACCATCTTACACCATGTTTAAGAACAGATGACCAAGATGAATAGCTTACATACAACACTATGGCTGTAAGAGAACCTTATCTGTGAAAAAGCTAACTTTTTCAGTTGAATAAACAAAGCTCACATTAAACATGTGATGGTGTTCTAAAGTTTAAAAAGTGGTCTTCATGTTCCTTCTTATTCAGAGGCTACTTGCTACCGTAGTGTCCAAGCAATACCACTTAGAATAAACAGTCATAGCAAAGTCACAAGAGGAGTTTGTGATGCCTCCCTTAGCAGTGGGAACTAGAAGAGGAATAAAAGCTCCTTCTGACCTAGGTTTAATTCTAAACTTCAACTTTATGCTGTTATTTGTCTTGTTTTCAAGCAATAAGATGCATTATCACCTTAATAAGATGTGAAACTGGTTTGTCAGCTGAGAACCGAGTAGAAAGGATGCTGTATCATTGCTGTACCATTTAACAGTGGAAGGACCTTTTAGAAGGAAAAGACTGCAACATGTGTCAGAGATAGTCATGCCCTAAAAAGTCCTTGGCTTCCAATAAACTGTTTAAACATCACTTAGACCCTAAGACACAGATTCACGAGAACCAGCAATACCTCTGTAAGAGAGCACAAGAATCATCTCTTGTTCCTTCCTTCCTCTGGCCAGAAGACACTTTGCTCATCTTCTAGCCACATATCAACTGCAGGCTAAAGTTAAGCCTAGTCCTGTTGTTGCAGTTGGTGCCAAAACCAGTATCTCTCAAACTACTCTTTTTTTGTTGTTGGGTATTTTTTTCCATCTTCAGATAGGTAAAACAACATTACTGATTAAGGCAAGTAATAGTTTGGAATACCTGGGGGTGGAAGGAGGAAACGGGTAAGGGAGGAAAGGGAAAAGAGAAGGATTCAACCCCACAGAAGAAACCATTCTAAGTGCTGTGAGATTTCACTTCCATTGAAAGGGTTGTGCACGTGAAGGACAGAAGCAGCACCTAATCTTCCCAAGACTTTCTTACAGGATCCCAGCGGACAAAGGAAGGTTTCGCAGAAAGAAAGACTGCCTGACTGATTTCCTCAGCCTCCCTCCCCTCCCCTATTGACAGGAGGTGTTTGCAGGGTGCTTTAGAGAAACACAAACACTAATCTAAAAAACAGTTGGGGAGTGGGAGTGGAAAATTCCTAAATTCTTAACTGCGCAACATGCGGTGTTTCAACAGCTTTTGCGAAAGCTTTTGAAAACATCAACAAGCCATGCGGCTCCCAGCACTTTGCAAAATAAATGTTCCCAAATATTAAGGCCGCAGAGGTGACTTTGTCAACCAGCAGAAAACATGACAACAGCAAAGCAGGGAATGCGGGGGAAGTTGTTTGGAATTTTTATTATTGTCAACTATGGAGATAAAAACACAGACAGAACTCGGCATCTACTCCCACAGGAAAATTGCATTCAGCCTGAAAGTCTACTTTAAAAGAAAAACAACAAATAACAGAAAATGAGCAGGAAAAAATAAAAGGCTTTTGAGCCAATTTCTCCATTCCCTATTTGGCACAAGACTGCAAGAAGGAAGGGAAAAGCTGGGTTTCAGGCATCTTTTCACCTTCTGTGCTCTAACCACCAGACAAGCTGTGACCAGAACATAGGCTCGGGCTATTCCTACAAAAGCGTGGTTTAACTTTGACACCAAAAAGGGATGTCCCACTTCCCCGTAAGTCGCACGGTACCCTGTAATAAACTGCAGAACCCCTTCAATGAGCAGCCTAGGGAGCAAAACCAATATGAAAATAAGCCTTAAAAAAGTATTTTCAAGCCTAAATTAGCTCAGCTCAGGACAACAGTGGAGGAAGTGGGGATGCACAGAGGAGGGGCTGGAGGAAGGCTATTCCTTTTGGTGGCAACAAGCCATTAGGCCACCTGGGCTGCAGTGCCAGCGGTAGCCCTACTCCCTGCTACCACAACACTTCCCCCGGGTGCCGGCGGTCAGCGTATTTGTCCCTGCCGTACCCTGTCCCTCTTGCCTTACCCCTGGAGGCATTCACCACCGCACAGGAACGCACGCGCTGTGTTCAAACACCAGCCTAATTAACAAGGTTAACAGCTGGTTTGGTCTCCAAAACAGCGTAAAGGACACAGGTGTCACAAAATACCGGAGGTACCATCCGAGGGTTGATTTTGGTACCTGTGCCTCCACCCGCAGTTGTTAATGCAAATATTTCTAAGGCATCAGTATGAAATGATGACAAGTATAAATACATTTTGTAAAATGAAAAGAGGAGAGGGAAGTGCAGGTATTAGTCCTGATCACCTCAGAGATCTAGCTCAAGGACCAGATACACAAATGACTACGTCAACCCAACCAGGGTGAGGAAGGATAAATATCAGCATGGCACTGAGAATGGAGCCGGGGAGGGGGGGAAATGATCTTCTTAAAGAATCTTTTCTGCCAGCACCAGAATAGCCACACTGGAGCAACCGTGAAGCATTTAAGATGAGTTTTTTTACACTTCCCAAAAAAATTCAGTGCCCATGCCATTTTGTTCAAGAGAACTTGTGAGCCAATCGTCTCCTAAAATACATTTTTCTCAGTGCTTAAACTGCAGGTTGGCACAGGGACAAACACAAGTGGAAACTGTTTGCACTCGTATTGTTTTAAAGGGGGTGGGGGAAAACCTGAAAGGAATTTCAATTCTTCAGGGCCAATAATGTTCAAAGACAAGAGCAGCTTTTGTTATCAGGCTCCCATCTGGGCTGTGCCCAGGATTCCCATCTCAAAGTCATTGAACCTTCCAACATTTTGTCTTGTAACCCTCAAAGGCAGTAGCATGTTGAGTATGATCCATTTTTTAAACATACAATGCAAAGGCATATATTTTCCATGTGTTTATCATATGTTTAGTTCAAGTCCCGTTGCCAACTTGTAGCACAGCTGATACACAGTGTATTTGTAGGGCCCGACCTTGGAAGAGTTTAATCTTAACTGTACATTTCTGCCTGCTTAATTTGCGCATGACTACTACAACTGCTTGTACACAATGAGCAATTATGCCTGAAAACTTCTGTTTCTCAAATACTTACCTGATACCTCATCATAAAAGATATGTGGTACAACATAGCTACAGAGTTTTGTTAAACCCTTTCTATTCTTTTTTAAACAAGCACATACACACACCCATTACGGGCCAGAGAAACTATCTACAAATAAGAAAGGCCAAAACCAAAAAATGGTAAAGCTAATAGAATAATGTTACAGATACACACACTACTTGTGCACACAGTAACATGGATTTTATCACTACAGTGTTTGAACTTTCTCCAATTAAACAGTTCCTTCCTTCCTTCTGCAAGTATAAAAGAAATAAATCCATTAGTTTACATGGATTTATATAGTGTATGGAAACAAGGAATTCATGTTTCCACTTTTAGATTGAGTTCGGTTAAACTGTGTTCTGACCACAACTATCCTTTCTAGAACTAAAGTTCAGCATTTTTTTTACCTAAATCATTTAACTGATGAATAACAGCATATTCAAACAAAAAAGTAACATGTTATCCAATAGAAATTTTTTCATTTTTCCCTAGAAAAATTCAACAAAATGCTTTTTCTTTCTTCAACCCAAGAGTAAAAAGTGAAATTCATTTTAGAGAACAGAGTAGAACTAGTAGACAAATCCAGCTACAGGCTTGTAAGTAAGGAATATGGCCAGTTAATCCATTGCAATCTCTGCTACACTAGACTCCAGAACTCAGTTCTGGTTCTGCCACCAACACTGCAAGGTCTTGGGCAAGTCACATCACCTGCCATTTTCCCAAACCTTTTACCAATTTGGGTTTGATTTTCCATTTAGATTGGAGGCTTTTTAGGTCAGGAACTGGATGTCCCGACTTGTGTGTGTGTGCCCAGAGTTTACCACTAACAAGGGCCAGCTCTCCACTGTGGCCCCAGTACTTGGGGCGATGGTCAGGGTGAGCCAACGCCAGCAGCCCACTGGCTGTTGTGTATCTGATTACAGAGAGGCCAGGCCCACTTCCACCCTTCATCTTTTGAAATAATTACCTTTAACATGTGATGAGTGGGCACAGCCCAAACCACTTAATCCTGAAGAGCTGAAAGGCCCACAGAGACCTGAGAGCGCAAAATGATCTTGAGTAGCCAGAGGCAAGTGGCCAAGCTTCCCTGCCTCCATGGGTGATGGGGAGCAGGAAAAAAGTTTCCGACCATACACGTTCACACTTCTTCAGAATTAGGCACATTTCAGTTTGGGATACTTTGGGGGACAAATAACCTCACTTACAGCACAAAATTAAAACAAGACATAATATGTTTAGCTCAAGCCTGTTCACTCATACACAGCTGAGCCGGTTACTCAAGTTTGCCTTGGCAGCTTGGGTTAAAACGCAGGCATGCGGCAAACTACTGTCTGGAGTAGGTTTTTCAAGCCAGTGTCCCATCGCAACAGCCGAGAGCAAATGTCCTCCCACGATTCTCCTAAGACTCCTTCCACTAACGTCATCTTTCATGTTACTTACTCTGGGCTCTCAGACTGCATGTTATTTCCCCATATACATAGGACAATTTACAGTTCTTACGCTCACTAAAATTCTCTTCCTGATAATAATAAATTTGTTTCTGCCCTGATCAAACCAGAATACTCTGGGATCTAGGGAGAGACAAGTTGTTGCAGACCCTGCTCCAAAGGGTGAATATCTTTAAAATCCCAACAGGCAACTGCTGCTAAACCACATCTTGTCTCTACTACTGCACTTCTGTCTAACATAGCTGGAGTAGGACATAGCGTTCCTTGTTAATCAGGTGGTTTAGCTTTCACTTGCACATGCTTGAAGCTACTGTAGGTGCCAACTTGAGTACTATGACTGCATACACAATCTTCCACTACACCTTCATACGCCAATTTTGCAACAAATCATCATTATCCAGCATGAAGGTGGACACTCTACCTTGTACTACAAGCTCCCTGTGCATGTTATTAATGACTAAAAGCAATTTCCTACCTTTATGTTCACATCTCCATTGCCCATGCACTTTGAAAAACAGTATCTAATACAAATGTTGTCATGGCTTTCAAAACTTTCTGCTTTACCCTTGGGCAGAAACAATAAACACCTTGACAGAGCTTTTATCAATCAATTTTCGTTTTGTTTCTTTCTATTAAAAAGTCTTAAGATGCTGTACTTAACACCAGGAACAGCAGCAATGCACTTCAAGGCAAAACAACGGTACTACTCAAAAGAATGTGAATGGTATGTTCTGCAATTTGTGGAGGTAGATCACATTGATCAACTTTATTGCAAATCACAGTGTATCACGGGATTAATTTGTTTTTTCAAATATAAAGCAGAGACCATTACTCTGACTTGAAAAGATTTTATTTTGTATTAAATTGGTGAAGTAGCAAATAGTATTTCATATACCTTTACCAAATAAGAATAGCTATATATATTGGGCAGCACACAATGTCACACAATTATGTTTTAATTTCCCTAGGGAATCGCTATGAAGGTGCAGATACCCCATTCCTAATCAAATTCTAATTATTATAT
This sequence comes from Phaethon lepturus, assembly GCF_000687285.1. Classification (NCBI taxonomy): domain Eukaryota; kingdom Metazoa; phylum Chordata; class Aves; order Phaethontiformes; family Phaethontidae; genus Phaethon; species Phaethon lepturus. The sequence goes on along the minus strand of NW_010544017.1, from coordinate 1,055 downwards.
TAATAGTCAATGCAAGTAAAAATGTTCATCCTGGATTGATTTAACAGCTTGACCTAGTCTGAGCAAGTGGTGTAAATCCAGAGGAGTTCCTATGAAGTTCCTCCGCTTTTACATCAATCTGTTTGAAATCAGAAACTTGGCCCAAAATGCTAAAAAACACAGAACAGCTGCCTATTGATGTCTGCATAGATTTGAAAGCTTGATGCAACAGTGTTAGCATATTGATTTTTTTTTTTTTTTACCCCCCTAGGAATTTGCAAGAAAAGAAATAGAAATTTAGTGTTTGATCCCTAATCTGAACAAACTTCAGGGCTTGCTTACAGTTTGGTACAGAAAAACAAAGCAAAGGAGATAACATACAGATTCCAGTTCATACCAGGCACTTACAAGTGGACTGCACTGACCACAAAGACGACAAGACACTCTTTTAAGTTAAAAGAAGAAAAGAAACATGGGTTGGAAATTATTTCCTTAGAGTGAAACATCTTGCAATGAAATGACTGGATGCTGAGGATATCCAATTACTGTTGCTGTGTGAAAGAAGCTTTTACAAACGGGCCGTTTAAACACAAAAGCAATCTTATCAAAGATTTATTAATCAAACCTAAGGTCTCATTGGAATTACAGATTGCTTAGGTACCAATGTGACAGGCATCTAATATGGGTCTGACCCAGCTTCTACTCAAGTAAACTGAAGCAGTACCACTAATCTCAAAAGGCATTTTAGGCACGCTTGAGATAACCAAAACTAGTAAAAAGGAGGTTTGGATTTACAGTTAATGCAGTTGCTGGTGTTAGGAGTTGACCGATTGTAACTGAGGATGAATATGGAACCGGAGCAATTCAGAGGGAAACCAGCTTGCATATTTCCCTTTATTTGAGCAGAAGCATGTTCTTTTATAGCCAGACTCCAGGGATTTTCAAAATTAATTAACATGTTTCAAAGCTTACCTTGTCACTCAAAATCTTGGCCGTACTTTGGACTAATCATCTATTCATTGATACCGGCAACCCCCGGCATCAGCACGGGCTGGGGATGAAGGGATGGGGAGCAG
>NW_010544016.1:8065-41499 GCF_000687285.1 Phaethon lepturus | reverse complement strand
CCCTTCCCTTCCCTTCCCTTCCCTTCCCCAGAACAAACTGTTCTGCTCCTCTTAGGAAAAAAGTGAAAATTTAGATGTCAACACTGACTTTGATTTGGAAAAATACATGTAAGAAAAATGGGAATTATTGTATTAAGAAGGAACGATGTAGGTAGCACCTCTGTTGGCACTGGAATGTGGTACAATTTATTGTGCTTGAAAAACAGTGAAAGTAATCTAGTTCTTCTCCTGCCCTTTAGTTTATTTTTGTTTTCTTATTCCTTGTAAATGCTCATCAATATAGAAGGTAAACAGCAGGGTGTAGCAAGGTTATGGTTTTTGGTCCAAAGTTTAATGTATCCGTTGATGATTCTGGAAGTGAAGAAAACAGAAGTGCACCGATTACAAAAATGTATCTATCATCTGAATTAATCCTTTAGAAGAATTTACTTATATTTCACCCTGGCAAAATAATTCACATTGAGATGGGTAATATTTAAAGTATTTATTTATCTTACAGAACTGCTCTCAGTTATTATGGAGGGATCTATATGGGCAATTCCACAAACACAAGGTGTCAGACAAAAAGCAACCTGGCTGTTGGAATACAGAAAGACTGCAGCAAAGAGCCATACCATAACCTAAGGTATTACCAATTCACAGACCATCACTGATTTTTGCACTTACAATACTGTGCAAAAAGACCGGTCCTTCCCAGAAAGAGAAAGGGCTCAGGCCATGGGAAATCCATAAAAGCTGGGATTGTTCACTCTAGAAAAGAGACACTTAAGCAAGGGCACTATAAAAATGACCTAAAATACAGAAGGGTGTAGATGAAGCAGGGGGTGATTGTCATGTAACCACGCAAGAGCCCAGGGGCACAAAGTGAAAACAACTGGCAAATTCAAAAGTGAGGCAAAGAAATGCTTTTTTCATTCACTATATAATTAGTATCTGTTTGTCTAATGAAAGCTATTTCCCCTGCCTACGAGTCTTGCCCCACTTACTTCTTTAGACTCTTGTGCTACAGCTTTACTACTAGTATTGCTGTAGTATGTCATGAAGGTTGAACACTAGGCAAGACTGAAAAAGAGATCAAAAACACAGGAAAGAATATTTGAAGATCTGCTATTTAGAACTTACATCTGTGTAACGTCTGAAATATGTCATAATACATTTAGAAAGAGATATTAAGCATCATATTTTATGACTTACAGAAATTTTCAACTAGCAAGGATTAGGAAGGTTTCTTCTATTTTCCTTAGAAGTACTTGGTGTTGACCACTTAGGAAAAGGATTATGAATTTTTAGAAGACATGATGTATATTGCCAATTTACATGAGCCTACAGGTTAAATTAATTCAATATAATCTGCAAGCTCTTATTTGGAAGGACAGTCTTGCAGACTGTAACCACAGACAGTTGTCAGGAGTTCTTCAGCAGTCATCTATGACAAGAGGTCAAGGACTGGAAAAAGCCCTGGAGCCCTAAAAAGCTTCTTGCATTTGGGCTTACACTCTGGAGAGGGCTACGCAACCCTGCAGAGCAGTGCCTGGGGAAAGCAGCTGTGGCTGCAGAGGTTGCCCACCGCTGCCTGAGGTTGCCCACCGCTGCCTTCGGCTGCCAGGCTCTGCTGAAGGACGGCAGGGACGTGCGGATGTCGGCTGTTACAGCGTGGTCGGCAGATCAGGCTCCTTTCTTGTATTGCGTTACCATCACACAAAGAAGGTGCTTTTGTCAGTGCTCCCATCAGTTTTCCTTTTTCTCTCTTTGGTGTCATCTTTCAGCCATGACAACCTTTAACTGATCTCAGGTGCAGATGAAGGCCCTTTACAGGGGCTGAGTTACCTGTCCTGCCAACAGCGTGCATTTCACTATCTTCCACGGCTGCCTTTGTGCCTTGCTTTCAAGTGCGTGATTTTCCCTGAGACTGAAAGGTTCTCCCAGCTGATGGGAGCTCTCCTGCCTCTCCTTCGCTGCAAGCGTTGGCCTTTGCATGCCTCGGTCCCCCTTTTATTACTGCACCACACGAACCAAGAAACATGCATGTTTGGATGACAACTCTACTATACCAAGGTGCTACTGATACTCCTTGTGGAATATTTCTCTGGATTGGCCTGACAATTTTTTTTTTTTTTTTCAAACACGTTCTATAGACTTAAAAATAACAATTTTATCTTCCAGTTCAGCCTTGCTATTTGATCAACTGTGGCAGCAGGATGAATGGAGTTTAATATGATTAAAATCCCAGATGCGGAGCATAAACTCACTACAAATAGACATGTCATTTGTAACGAGAAGACAGTTTCAGCCTGTGCAAAAGTGCACTGGGGATGCTCCTCGTTTTCTGGAGACAAGCTTTTGTTCCCAGATGGCCCTGATATATCCTTAAGATGGCTGCCTCTATATTCAACATAATTTGAAATGCTTATGCTGTCTTCACCGTTCAGTATCCAAAAGTGAACGCTTCTCCTCTGGGGTCCGTCTCTTTGAAAGACAGACAGACATATAGTTGAGATGGAAGTATTTTTAAATCCTTGGTTGGTTGTTGGTTTTGTTTGCCCTTTGTTTCTCTCTAATTCTTGTCTTGAAACCGGTCTTTTTAATGCCTTTGATATTAGAATCATAGAATCATAGAATAATTTGGGTTGGAAGGGACCTTTAAGGTCATGATCTCATATTTACGTTCAGTTATCATATTTCTGAAATCTGGACTGCTCTGGATAAGACGTTGGTTGCAGGTAGTGTAGTTCTAGCTTTGCTGCTTCAGTCACATTCATCAAACTCTGTTTAATTTTCTTTTTTATTTAGAAGTTTAATTTTCTGCTTCTGTCCAGTCATCCTCTTTCTAGAAGTGCTGTCTGAAATGACATATTCTGCAGGGTTCTCTGATGGTCACTTCATATAAGACAGACACATCTACACCGTAGATTACAAACCAGGCAGATTAGCCCAGAATTCACCTCAGAGCTCAAACACTGATGAATGTCTTGGACTCTTTTTTTTTTGGTCAGGCTACAAATATGTAGTTTGCATCACTTTTGCCCTCATGGGGTTAGGTCACTGCTCAGTTACAGACTCTCAGGGTGGCTTTGCCACATGCGTGGGAGGTACTGTGTGTTGTCTGCCTGTATTGCACAGAACACAGGCGCACACGCAGACACTCGTAGCACCTTACTAAGGGGATGTTAAAACGCTGCTGATGGATAGTAATTTCCTGAATCGCTCTAACTCAACAGCTTGCAATCATCTCAGTTTTTCCTCTGTGTCAATTGAACAATACTTCAGTCAGCTGCAATACTCTCATATTTCATTTTCTATTTACTTCCCTGGCTGTTTCCAGCAGACAGATGCCGTCGTGGGCAGGATTTGCCAGAGGGTCTGCCACACGAGCTTCATGTCCACACACTTGTGTCACGTATAGTCAGTATCTCTGCCAGGCCTCTCAGTCCCTCTTCTTGAGGAAACTGATAATCGTCCACTTGTGGATTAGCTCCCAAGCAGTGTTCTCGGCCCAAGTTGTATGACTTGCTATTGAACAGAACAGTATAAATAACCTATTAAGACTTCTTTGGTTTTGTCCCTAGGGCAGTGTTTTAGCATCAAATGCTAGGAACGTATCTTTTTCTGCCACAAGAAGAACATAGCTCCAACTGAAAGGTTCGCTGCCTGAGCTCTTTTTAACCATCTGTTTTGGGATGCTGTAGTGTATGCAAATAAATGTTTTACTTTATTTCTCAGTAGCCCTTCATTAAAGCTGTGAGCTCTAATGCTTTGGCAGTGAAGTCTAGCTTTCTATATTCACTTTATTAATCTCTTTTAATTTTTTCTCTTAACATATCAGACACTCTGCAAAGCATGTGATGTTCTAGACATCTTACTTACTTCCTGGGGTAAAATTCATGGTGGCTATTCCACAGATGCAAAACCGTCACGGTAATATCATAACAGCATTAATACTGGTGGTGGACTCAGGTCTGGATAAAATTTTGGTTTAACTTGTGCATCTTGCTGACTGTATAAACTATCTTTCCTGTTGGTTTGTTTTTTTTTTTTCTTCACTAAAATCATTAATTCATATGCTTTAGCTGAAATCACTGGCTTCTATGGATTACATAAAATTTTAGTTAGAATGTTTTTTGTGGGTCATATGCTTAAAAATTACAGTATCTTAGTGGCAGTATTATAATGTAATATAAAAATTACTTTCGTTTATGGCCATTCTGTTTTCTTATTTTGTTACTTTTCAAAGCCTAGTGCATTCACTCATGTCATCTCTTGATCTGGCATTCAGTTTCTCATCCTGCCTTTGCATCTGGTGGAAATACATTTAATTTTCTTGCTCTGTCTGGCATGAACATCATATGTATGCAAAATCTCATCTCATAGATTGACACTTGCTTATTGAACTTGGTGCTTTTCTCTTCCTTGCAATTCTGTAATTTTTCCTTTTGTGATTTAAAGAATGTCTAATTGCTAAATGAGTTGTCTTTCATGTCCATCTGCTTCAGAACAGGAATTTGGTATGTTGCTATGATTATTGTTTTCCTTGTTCCCTCTCTGTTGTTGCAATATGCATTCTAATTTTTGTGTTGTAGGAACTGACTCATTTCTGGTAACTCTGACAGCACTCTCTGCTTTTCTCCAGGGTCAGGTGGAGTATCATATCTACTGAATCCATCCTCAGCTGCAAGTAATTCCAAAATAAACTTCTCTGAGTTAATCATGCCCGAACTTCAGAACAGCCACTGTTTCTGGTATAATGAGCTGCTGTGGTGATCCTATATGCATATCGTGTTCTCCCTGCTACAGACTACATTGTCTCACAGACTCAAGTGTTCAGGTAGAATTATAAAGCTTTAACTAATTTGATCCGCTATACATTCAAGAATGAGAAGAACTTTTCCGTAGCCTGGGCAACTGAAAGGAGCACCTTGTGGGAGAAACTGGATTTCAGTTGCTCTGAGCAACCTGATCTAGTTGAAGATATCCCTGCTTATTGCAGGGGGGGGTTGGACTAGATGGCCTCTAAAGGTCCCTTTCAACCCAAACCATTCTACGATTCTGGTCATTTGCTTTGCAACAGGGCATAGCTTGCTTTACTCCTGAGAAATCATAGCTATTCTTCCAATTGAGCTGGCCTCAGTATCCAAGGGATCGATGGAAATTATAACAGTGGCACAAGATCAGGTCTTTTTCAGTTTTGGGTGTGGCAGATTACACTTGATTATCTATTTGATTCCAGGTCCTATCTCTGTTGCTCTTAGGAGAGAGGAATTCCAGCTACAAGCCTAGGCTTGGCGGTCTGGTGTAGCCTCCCGAGATGGTTTCTGTCATCCCTCAGCTCCCTCCATGTCATTGGCCTCATTGGATCCAACCCAACAAAAGCTGCTCTAACATCCTCTGTTCAAACATTTTCTCCTTGGCCTTCATAGCAGCCCCCAGCATCTATTTCTGCAGGTCCTCAGCAAAACTCGGTGAAGGCCAGCTGCCCTTCTGCCTTATGGGAACTGGAAACAGCCAAGCCCAGACAGGTATGTCCACCTGCATGGGCAGTCCCTGCCTGTACAGATGCGGTGGTAATTATTGTCTCTTTCTTTGTCAAAATTATGACAAATATTCTCTTTTCTCGTTCAATGTCCATCTGTGGCATTAGTGCATTTCTAAGCCCATCTCTTTCTCAAGACTGTCTTGAAAAAAATCTACTTTCTTGTGAGTTTGCCTGTTCTTGCTATCATATCTCATACAGGAGCACAACTGAGTTTCTCAGGTTTGTGAGCTGCTGTCTGACACCCGCAGTATCCCCACGGGCAGGAGGACACCCCCAGGTTTGCTTTCCTCTACAAAAGGCCTGTGCACCCTCTCTGTATTTTCTCCCGGCCCTTCCTGGTCCCAGTTGTGGTAGCCACTTTGCAGACCCTGTTTCACTGGCAACATGAGTTCATATTAGGACACCTGTAACTCTGATAAAATAATCCAGTGGCACAAGACAACACCTTGTTCTCTAAAAATCCAGCGGGCTCTACTGCAGCTAAAGCCCTTACACGCTAACAGATGAATTTCCTAAAAGGGATGACAGCAGCATCGTTCCCCATGTCACGTCTCTTGCCCCGCTTGCGTTCTGCACTCACACTCACCTATCCCCCAGCTAACTGGAGAGTGCACAATACAGTATCTACAATACCTATAGCTTTCCCAAATTGCTTTTTCTTACAGAATAATAGGCAGCAAAACTAGTAGCCCAGGATGCCTGGCTTGTTCTTTAGCTCTGAGGCTGACCTCTCCTATTCTGCCTTGATTGAGTCACGTTTGCAGAATGCCTGACTACCTTGTCAAGCACTCATGCAACCTGAAGCCCAAGCTCACGGAAAGCTGGGTACGTCTCTATAAAGCAATGTATCTGGTTAGGTACTGGAAGCTGTACAGCTGCATTACCAGGTTGCTCTGCCAAGGTTACTTAGCTCTGCTGGCTGTAGTTTTTCTGTTTTGCGCTACATCGTGACATGGAGAACTTCTTTCTGCGCTTCCGCTCTGTTTGATGGATGTCAGACCAGCCTTGCTGTAAAAGGCCATCCACACGAGCGGCATGGTATTGCAGGTTGTTTTGAACAAACCACTGCCCTCTCAGAAGATGGACCCTGTATTGAAGCTAAATACAGTATGCTTTCCAGCATATCTAATAACACGGTGCAGCAATTTTCTGGTAATCTGATGACACGCTCCAGTGATTGCCTGTGTATCTGCTCCCATGCAGCAGCACAGACTGCAGTGGGAGTTTAGTAAGTATCACTGGGTTTCCTTACACCTCGTGCTCCTCTCAGCGCAGAAGGGCAAGCCTGTCTTTCATTTTCTCTGCGTTTCACATGTCCATTTGTCCTTCACGAAGATGAATCCCAACAGCTTTTTCTGCACAGGCTATTTTACTGAACTAAAGCCTCCGGACTTGTAGCTGTGACAGCAGAAAGGGAGGGTACCATGTAGCATGGTCCTCACCCTACAGATCTAGGGACCTTGCTGTTGGCATTGACAAAGAAAAGCAGAGACCAAGGACAGAAGGTACGGCATGGTATGCATCAAACAAACGTGAGTTGTCATTGACTGTCCTGACACCCCAGACCTTGACACAGGTTCCCCTCTGTGGGGCCAGCAGGAGTAGGAAGAAAACAAAGGAAGAGCGGCAGCAGACAGGGAACCTGTGTGTTTGGGCAGAAGCTTGCAGGGACACCCACAGCCTGTGTTCAGTTTCCCCAATAACTTCAAGGCTGCTAAGGAGAAGTTCTTGCAAAATGAGAAAGACAGAGAAAGTCAGGATGTTCTTGTCTATTCCTTACACAGTATGTGTATGACTCCAATTCACCTTGACAAAAGCAGCAAAATGATCTAGCAAGCTCTGTAGGAAGAATTACATCTTCAGGAGTGCTGTTAAAATAATGTTGTCCTGGTGCCTCTAACTGGCAGCAATTTTCATACCTTCTTCGGAAGCACACTGCCTGCACCCTGGTCAGACACAAATTCCCACTGCCCCCTCCTCACTGGGTGAGCCCTCTCCTTCCCACATGGATTGGCTACAGCTTAGTCCCCGGGCTTTGCAAGTGATGATTTCCAATCTTAGCTGCAGGTTCCCTGCTTCATTTTGCTCATCTTCTTCCTCATTTAAAATGTAAAATGCTTTAAATGTCTAAGTTTCAAATAGGTACAAGCAAAAGATGGTCTTATAAATTCCCTTGCACATAAATATGATGTCTTCTAATCTTGCTGCTTCCGTGCGTATTTGGGGCACACAAGATTTCTAATACGTATTGTCCCTTAAGGCAGTCAAATCACTGAAATGAATCCCTAGGAGTTTTTGTACAGAAAAAGAGAAAAGCAGCATCAAGAAAAGGGGCAATACTGTCTACTGGCATTAAGACCTGGTCCTGCAGCTTTTGTGAGTGACATGTGGAAAGTGGTGGTTGGGATTGGGTATCGGATTTTTAGCAAGGAACCATCCCAGAGGTGGAGACCACTGCTGTCAGGTGACAGCTGAGCTCACCAAGGCTTTTTTTTAAGCCATAAAACTCACTTATTTGTATACGAAGGACTTGTGCAAAGGGACTTTTCAGCCATGACTATAGCAAACACTACAACATCTACTAGTCACATGACAGTGGAAAAAAAGCAGAAACATTAAACTACTTGGAATGCAAAGTTTAAGTAAGTGGTTACTCATTCAGGGAAAGCTGCCTCTCTCACTCCCATTCAGCAAACTCTTCAAAAGGAAAAAAAAAGTTGAATCAGTCATCTCTTTCAGAACAAACAATTTCTTAGGGAAAATAATCAAATAGATGGCTGGATTATGGTATAAACATCTACTGTTAAGATCATATCCACCATGTTATGCAACACACAGGGAAAACAGAGGACAAGATGGGAAAGGGCTTTGTGCAAGTGCAGGATGCACAATAGGCCCTTACACATTGCTCTGGTCCATTTTCTGTCACTGTCTTTCTTTGACAACCTATGAAGAAAGTTCACAAGGCAAAATGACTTCCAACCAACCTTTGAACCCTTCCTTGGCTAAACAGACCTGGTAAGTACCTCCGGTTAAAGCGCTGTGAGGCAGTCAGCTGCCAGTTTGTTTTCCTGCTTCCCTTTCTTCCTTGGTACTGGCTCTTTTTTAGTATGCAAACCAGAGCTTTGTCTACAGACAGCAGAAGACTTGGCCTGACTTTCAGAGTCTTGAGAAACCAGCAGCTTCCACAGAGATGACACGGAGGGCCCCAGAGTGCTGGAGATGCTCCAGCATAACTTCAGGAATGGCCATGTCACCTGAGCTGGGCAAAGGGCAAATTCCCATTTGAATTGGGTGGGAACTGGAAGCAGCAATTCCTAAGCACACGTTCGAAATGGACATTCATAATGTGGTCAAGTTGTTCTGGGGCAGACATTATTTGCTTGTTCTGGGTATTACTAGCTCTGTTTCATGTGATGTGCCTTCATATTTAGCACAGCTACATGAAATTTAAAAAATGTTCCAGAATTGTAAAAGTTGGGAGTAACAAACTTTAAAAGTCATCTAAACCCATTGCTTGGCTGAACTACTTCTTTCTGCCCAAGCTGTATGCAGCTTGTGCCCAAATGCCCAATGTTTTTCCAGTTTTGCCTTAGAGTAGATTTTTTTTTTAGGAGTGGTGACCTTAACAAGTAAGAAATGGACACCTCTGTTATGAAAGATCTCAAAAATTACATTGGAAAGTAAACACTACACAGCTAAAATATGCTTTATACTTTTCAGTTGTAACTGAGTACCAACCCTAAAACGACTTGAAAATCTCAAGAACAACTTGCCAACTATTTTCAGAGAGCTGAAATGAGCTGTGCATGCTGAGATCATTAACAAGACAACGAAAAGATGTATTCAGTGCAGTTTCCCATCTATTAGATTACTCTGCCTCTCCAGCAGTCTCCAGAGAGAGCCTCTGGCTTCTTCTTAAGGTCACTAAATCATTTCAGTACAATAAATGATCTCGCTAGCTGGAAATGTTGGAGAGGCTCCCCGCGCCTCGGGGTTGATGTGTCAGTGAGTCACTTTAATCCCCGCACTCAGGGGTGAGAATGCACCGCACCCAACCTGCCCGCTGCCCTGTCCATTTTGTTTTCTTTGTCCTCCTTCATGTTCTTTTACTTTCCTAACAGCATTAAACCGATAGAGATCTGTGTCTGTTACAGTCTGTGGACAGAATGAGAATAGAGACATAAAAAAAAAAAAAAAAAAAAAAAGCAAAGCAAAACCCCACCAAGCATGATTCAGCCTCCCTGCTCTTGGGAGTCTTTGGCTTTGCTACTTGTAGGCAATGACAGGAAGGAGTCAGCAATGTTCCCGCAGGGCCCTGACAGAGCAGGAGGACAAAGTGTCCCAGGGCAGGAGCAGAGCTGTCTTCCGCACCACTTGAAGCTTGGAGACAGCAAGTGTTGACAGTCAGGATGTTGAAAGGCGTGCCAGCTTAAGAGTAGATGACACGCATGGCTTGGCACACCGTGTAATCAGTAACAGAAAGAATAGTAGGTCCCATCAGCCGTGACTCTGTCACAGAGGGCAGCGTCATCTCCAAAGCTGCGATCCAGCAGAGCATGGACAAAGACCAACATATCTTTGATAAATGCCCTTAATTTCCCTCGATAGGACTTAGCAGGCTGTTCCTTTGGTGAAAAAATTTCCAAAAAACATCACCTGCAAGCCCTTGGTAACATTTTCCCTCCTTACCCCCAAGTGCGCAAGACATTTTTCTTCCAGCTTTGTTTTCTATTTCATCTTTATAACTTGCCTTTCTTTAAAGCCCGGTTCCCTATTTGACTGAACCCTTGTGGAAGATAGGTACAAGTACTGTCACTTTTTTCTTCTATGCATTATAGCAAAGGTGAGCTTTGATGTGGTCCTTGGGAGGCAACGCGGCTTTGAATGGGGAAGTGTTTCCTTACTTGTAGAAAGCAGAGTGCAGAATAAAGAATCAAAGGAGCAAACAGACTAAGTACAACCTGAATCTTTGGTAAAATGTTAAGGTAGCTGAACAGAGACAGAACAAAGAGCAAAGGGCTTAGGAAATGAGGGTGAATTTTTCTAGCAACAGGTATTAACAAATATGGAATATACAACATCTAAAAATGAATATGGCTCTGCTTGTCCAAGAAATTGAGTTTTATTTGTTTGTTTACTTACTATTTAATAAGACAGAAGAAAACCAAGTTAATGTAGCAATGATTGTGCAAGAAATATGGAAGTCTGAGTGGCAGAGCCTGATATAAACAAAACACCTGAAACAGATGGGCTATGACCATCACATTTTCTTGACATTTTCTTGATAGCATCTTTTCTGAGCTCCAGAGAAAAGGTAAAAGCCATGCTGTATCTGGTAGGCAAGATCCAGGGTAGAAACCCCCAAAACTACAGAGAACCCACTTAGGCTAGTAAAAATCAAGCTAAGTTCCAGGTATTTTGAAAATTATAATTTAGCCCTCTTGGGTTGTACTTAGCTGAACCATTCGGGAAGAGAAGGCCTAGCTCTGGAGGAGAGTTGGTGGTCCTGGAGCAGGACAGCCCATGAAGCGTTAACTCCAGAGGAAAGAGAAGCAGGAACCCTTTGGTGCCAGCCTCTGTGTACCAGTGCTGGGGTAGTGGGGCGAGGACAAGGACGAGGTTGTGCTGTTTGCCAACAGGGCAAAGCTCTTTTTTAAAGTTCAGGTTTCAAATTGTTTGCTTTAGGATGACATTTACTTCCTTCTCTTAGTCACTCTTAGAGTTCATATATGCAAAGAAGTTCATAGGCTACAAACTTGTCACCAGCTGTCCACTGCAGCAGCTCCTGCGCGGGCATGCTTGGCTTGGGCTGAGACCAAGGTGCTTCACTTTTTCAGAGGAGCGAAGCTATCAATCACAGTTGCTTCCCCCTGTGAACAAGATCTCAGATGTCTGTCTCTTCTCACTCTCTGCACCGCCACGATCACAGAATAATTTGGGCTAGAGGGGCCCTCTGGAGACCACCCAGTTCAAAACAAGGCTAACTTCAAAGTTACAGCAAGCTGGTCAAGGACCAACCAGTTGAAATTGGAACATCTACAAGGATGGAGATCTCACAGCCTCTCTGGGAAGCCTGTGCCAGTCTTTGGCTGCTCTCACTGTGAAGGATTTTTTCTTTATATTTAATCTGAATTTCCCTTTCTGCAACTTACGCCTTTGTCTTTTCATTGTACCTCTTGATCTTTTGCTGTGCACCGCCAGGAAGAGCCCGCTCCTCCTCCTCTGTATCACCCTCCAGACAGCTGAGGACAGCTCTGCAGCTCCCTGAATCTCAGTGCTCTCCGGTAGACAGAGGACCTGGAAACACAGATGCTTTGTCGGTAGACAGAGGACCTGGAAACACAGATGCTTTGTTGGTAGGCATCCTTGAAAAGTGAAGACAATTGAGACTTCAGCCTTCTTAAGTACAGAAGAACCTCTTCAAAATATCTCAAGTTGCCTAGGAGCCTGGCGGAGTCAGGGAGAAAGGTCACCCTCACCAAACATTATTGGGCTGGGTATCCAACCTCACTCAATTAGGAGTTAAACGTGGGATGCTGCCTTTACTCGTTCAGTCCTTACGCTGCTAAAGGCCCAGGTAGCATTTGATCTGGGATCTTCAGTTTCAAAGGACAAAAGAGTCAAGCCAGAGTGTCCTCTAAGTTTGCATCTTGCAGACCTCTTCATTTCCCCACCAGATTACATTATTTTTAGAATGTGTTCAGTCTCCTCATAACCTGGTTTCTTCACATTATAACCATGAATGATTAATGTATAACCTTTCCCTCAGGAAGAACCTGCATCTCAACAGCCAGCAAAGTTATTTCAGTTCTGCAACTCAAGTGCTCTTCTGGTCCAATCATCAAACATATTTGTTATCATTCTTTTGGGAGAAAGTTGCTGCACTAAAGTGTTTTGATCCTTCAGCAGCTGATGGGACGAGGCTCGCTTTACAGGTGGCTGCTTTAGTACGGCAAACATCAAGCAGGCTCCCAGACACCTAAGACTGTGTGTCCTCTTTCAGTTGATGTGTTAGTACTGCTTGTAGGAGAGTATTTTTGTGTTGTGTTTTTCCATAGATCACTTCTTTGACAGAAATGGAGACATGTATTTTTTTCCATAGGGAAAACCCCCACAATATATTCAACAAGGTAACCGAAAAATATCAGCTAGAATAAACAGCAAGAAAATGTTGTCTTAGGACCTCAGTGGCACCTGGTGTTCAGGTAATGGACACGGTATTCCCCAGGGGAAGGTTCCTGGGCACTTGCCAGAGCCGAGTGCACCCGAAGGAGTGCTACAAGGAGCATCACAGAGGGGAGAGAATGAAAACTCGTGAAAACTCGCTCCCAGCCACTGGCCATCCTCGCTCCCCTGGGGTGCTCCAGCAGAGCACAGTGTTGAGGATGGGCCCGGGGAAGTTGGTGGGACCTGGGAGAGGAGGAAGACCAGTAACCATTTTCCTTCCCCTCCCATTGCCCCCATACTCCACTGTATTTCAGTTTTTCCCCAGGATGGCTCTCAGCTCGTGCTGAGCTCCCATTGCCCAGGACAGAGGCCAGGTGCCCGGAGACCAGGAGAGAGGAGTTTCCCCACAACCCACAGCTAGCCAAACTGTTCCGTCTGACAGGTGTCAAGGGTTAACAAGACCACTAAGAGTTGTGGTGCTTGTTTCAACATTAGTATTGGGATACTGTTCATGCTACTCTGAACGTCTAAGACTAACAGACATATTTTATCTCTATAGATATTTTAAATGATCCTACTCAGCAAGGGCCATCAAGACTGGAGACAAGAGTTACAAGATGCAGAAGAGCTTTCAGTAAGCAAAACACAACCAGGTAGCCTAGTCCAGAAGGTGCTACTAACAAGCATCAGCATCAGTATATGCGTTTGAAGTCCACCACAAGGTTTCTGGACAGACAAGAGGAAGAGAGGCAGCATGATTGCCAGCTGACCTGGGAATCTTTTGACCCAGACTAACAGCCTGAGAAGCAAAACCGTGCCTAGACGGTGACCACGGCCGTTTGACATAAGGCCAAAGGAAGACAGGAGTAAAGACACAGAACACGTCTTAGTGCTACTCAAAGGAAACCTTGCACCAAGCCTGAGCTGCAGCTGCTCTGCAGAGAGCAGGGATGATTTTGGGTGTTCAATAAGCACCTACTGCTGAGACAGACAGTAAATACAGCCGGTCAGAACACCGATCTGGTGCCGTGTTCGCATCTATGCAGAATCTCCTTCGCCGTGCTGAAAATGAGAGCAATTCAGTTCATATTCTCCAGTTTCTCTTCCTGTCCCTCCTCTCAAAGCTGCCACCAGGGCATCCTCCTTTCTTGCCTGCTAGAGTCTCCCTCCTCATTAGCTTTTTCTTCTGGCGGTTTATGGGTCTTCTGCTTTCTCCAAATGTTTCCCACTGAACCCTGTTCCCTCATTTTTTCCTAAATAGCCTCCTGCTTTGTTCAACAGAAGGGGCCAATGGTGGTCTTTCCTCAGTGCCCCAGCTGTGATCTCTGGACAACTGCAGGACCTTGATTATCATTAGTCCTAATTAACATAACCAAATCCCTCCATCCCTCACTCGCCACGCTGTTTTAGAAGCTCACTCTTTCTACGCTCCCGTAGCTCTGTACGTTTTCACATCGGCTCCCAGATGAGTCAGTCCGACCCGCGCCACGCTGAGGTGTCAGAGCAGGGAGGATGCTTCGTTCTGTGGTAGAGAGGAGCTGCCGTCCTAGCACCACGCTTCCTGGTCCTCTTCCAAGGCCAGACATTTTGGGTTTTGCTCGCCCAACTTTATCTAGTATAAAGCATGATAAAAACTGAATGCTATTAAATAATTACCAGCCATTTGTATGTGCTGGGCAGCTGGTGATGCATTATGTTAATAAGCATTACAGGTTAAACTTTAGTATGAAATTACATTTGATTTGAGATTTGGGCTGAGTTTAATGAGTTTGTTCTTTTTTTCTTCCCTGCTTAAATGCATTCATTCACCTCTACATGTAAAATGCTCTGAAATAGTGCAGGGTATCAGGATACACAGAGCTGCATTCTCATCATTTTAATCAAAACAGCTCCTGTTTTTCCCCGAAAGCCAGCGCTCCCAAGGTTAATTGTGTAACCAAGGTCAGATGCATCGTAAAAGCCATTATGTAGGGTACGCTTGCTTTTAATCTCCTCTTCCTTTACGACCCCTGTTTCCACGCTAGGAAAAGCTCTTGATTACAAAGTCTTTGCAGCAGTGAAATAAAGGGCAACACGTTTTTTTATTCTTGTCTCCTTTATGCAAAATTAATTATACTCTGATCATCGCTACTACTTGGAACAACCATGCAGATGTCTCCAATACAGGACAGGAGCCCTGTTTACCTTCTGTCCAGTCCTTCTCTTTTAAAAAGGGGCTAAACGTGGTCTTTTGAGGAAAAAGTCTCTGGCTGTGAAATCTGTATCACAATATAAATATTTATATGCCGTCCTTGCTTGTACTAAATGCTGGCATATTTGTCACTGGTGTCAGCTCCAGCTTTTCATGAAATCCTTCTGGTTATCCATCCCCTTGGGTGCGCATCCCCTTGGGCGCGCATCCCCGAGTTATATCCCCCCGCCACGCGCTTTTGAATCCCGGGGCTGCGTGATGCTCGCCCTCTTTACTGGGTCCCACAGTCACCTTCTCTGCTTCTCCTTCTCTGCCAGCAAGGTTGACATCAGCCCTGGCTTTAACCAGACCTGACTTTTGGAGGGCTTGGTTCAAAATTCCAGTGCTTGCTTACCTCCTTCTTAAACCTCCTTAAAATCATCTGCATAAGAGACCAAACACCTCTACAGATGCTGCTTAGAGCTGCTCTCTACACTTTTGAGGCCAGAAGGCAACATTTAACATAGTTATGTTTGGGTTTTTTGTTTGTTTGTTCATTTTGGCGGGGTGGGATGAATGGTTTGGGGGGGGGGTATTTGTTTTGGTTGGTTTTGGGGCTGTTTTTTACTTCTACTTCATAAAGTAATATCTCACATTGACTATCATTTTTTTGAAGTGCTCTGGCCAGATGGAGCCAGGGAGTTGGTCCCACACCTTTGGCAACTTCTGAAAACCTTGTATCTCGCTCTTTTCGGACCAAATGAGAGTTAGTTGTTAATTATTCTGATTTTCCTGGGCTGCAAAGGAACTTCAGGTAAATACTGCATATTGAAAAAACATTGACAAACCATAAAGAGCATTCATCACCAAATCGCTTGGTCTGGTTTCAGGAGTTCCCACTCACTTCAAAATCTACTTGTACAGCTATATAACAGCGGGAATGGGCAGCAATTCTCCCCATTTATTTAGCGTGGAAACCGGAGTCAGATGTAAAGGCAACTTCTTAGCACTTTTTTTAAACTTCTGAGGACAGAAGGGTCTTTTTCATCATGATTTGCAAAAATCTGTACAAACAATTTAAAAGGGAAAGAAAGCTGATAATAGTTAGCCAATAATAGTTATGCCATCTGTATGCACGGGAGGTATTTCCTGGTCTTTTCGGAAAACTCATCACTATTCTACTGAGCAAAAGTGCATTTGCATCAAAGATGTCTCAAGTCCCTAATAGCTCAGCACACCAAGAGCTGCACTCTCTCGCTCCCAACCCCAAGCGCTGTGGAAAGCAAAGCAAACTGATAAATTAACACAAGATCTTTTTTGAGAGGCAATCCTTTCTCAAGGTAGAGAAACGTTTTAGGAACTTAGACCTAGAAAGGTCCTGAATCACCGAGATCCTATTGATATTAAAGGAAGGAAGGTGCTTAGGTAACCGCATAGGCTACAGATTTTTGGGTTTTTTTTCAAGAAACTCCTATTTTTGCTATGTGAGCTGAGGTTTCCTACAACAGCTGGTAAAATTGAACTAGTAGCATTTAGTAAACATTTGCCTTCTAGTGGCAGACAGAAGAGTCCATGCAGGTGTGCTTCCCGCTCGCTAAAGGGGGTGAGACACCATATGTCTAATCAGCTACACAAATACCTTGCTTCAGTACGCATGGAAGAAATTTCACTTGGTTTCACTTTAAATACTTTTACCGGGTAATTTACCACCACATAGCATTACTTCTGGTGCTGGCTAATCCTAGAGGGAACGCTGTGAAAATCCACTGAGATGAGTCTAAGGCAGTAATAGTGCAATTGTGCCATGGGGGTTGTGCATTCCCCATTACACCAGCTCAGGAGCAGCAAATGCACAAGTGGAGACAACTCATATAGGGTTGCATTTTTATGTCAACAGATTCAGTTCCCTTGAAGTTTTACCTCTTACCAAATGAAATGCAACCAGAATGATTTTGCATTTCCCGCTGTCACACAGACGGACCATCCCTGTTTGAAAAGCCAGAGCTCCAGCTGCCTCTGAAGGGTATAAGGCAATTCCTCTCGTGGGGTGCCAGGGGAGGTTTAGATTGGATATTAGGAAAAATTTCTTCACTGAGAGGGTGGTCAAGCATTGAACAGGCTGCCCAGGGAGGTGGTGGAGTCACTATCACTGGAAGTGTTCAAAAAATGTGTGGACATGGCACTTCAGGACATCGTTTAGTGGGCATGGTGGTGTTGGGTTGATGGTTGGACTTGATGATCTTGAAGGTTTTTTCCAACCTTAATGATTCTGTGATTCTATGTGATTCTGTGAAATTTAGGACCTTTCTGCTGACTGTGAGCTTCCTCCACACATGGGGCCACTGTGGTACCTTCCCTCAGCAAACAGGATGTTCCTCCACTGTCTTTAAAACTTTCCAAGAATTATGGGCCAGATTCCTGGAAAAGGTGTTGCTTTAACATGAATTAGGCTTGCAAAAAATAAGAGGAAAAAAAGTGCAATTGCTTCACTCCAGGGAGCATGCTTTCCCAGACCACCAGAGCTATACCATGATGGCTGATTCCCTTTAGGCTAGGCTTTCTGGTGCCATGGTACCTCGCAGCCTTTGATAGGTCTTCCTTACAATTGAGGAAGCTGCCTTCTGCCCAAACTGTTGGATTTGTAAGATGAAAAAGTGCCCAGGTGGGGTGACCTTGGCCAGCTGCCAGGCACCCACCCAGCCGCTCTCTCCCCCTCCTCAACAACATTGGAAGAGGGAGCGGGGAATAAGATGAAAAGCTTGTGGGTTGAGATAAAGACAGGGAGGTCACTCACCAATAATCATCACAGGCAAAACAGACTTGGGGAAAAAGAATTTAATTTATTACCAATTAAAATAGAGTTGAATGGTGAGAAACAAAGACAAAAACTAAACCACTTTCCCCCTACCCTCTTCTTCCAAGACTCAGCTTCACTCTTTCATTCCCTACCCCTCTACCTCCTCCCTGCTCCAAGTGGTGTGCGTGTGGGGTTGTGGTGAGTGCATAACAGCTCCTCTCTGCTGCTCCTTCCTCCTCATGCTCCAGTGTGGGTCCTCCCCATGGGCTGCAGTCCCTCAGGATAAACATGCTCCATCGTGGGCTCTCCACAAGCTGCAGTTCCTTCAGGGCATGCCCGCTTGCTCCACCATGTCGTCCTCCATGGGCTGTAGTGGGGGTATCTGTCTGCCCTGGTGTGGTTCTCTCCATGGGCTGCAGGGGAATCTGCTCTGGTGCCTGGAGCACCTCCTCCCCTCCTTCTTCTCTCACCTTGGTGTCTGCAGGGTTGTTGCTCACACTTTTGTCCTTACTTCTCTCTCTGCTGGGCAGTGTTTTGCCCTTTCTTAAATATACTTTCACAGAGGCACCAACAGCTGCTTTTTGACAGAAAACAGAGCTGGACACCAGGGAATCCCACCCCCTGGCCCTACAAACTTTAAAGGTGGCCGGTGCCCCGTCTTCAAGCAGTCCCCCAGACCTCAACACTACTCTTACTGGAAAAGTGCTCCAGAGCCATATTCCACTAACAAAGGCTCTCTTCCAGTTTCTAGCCTAAGTTTACACTTGGCTAGCTTATACCCAATTGTTTTGTGTCAACACAATTAAAATAGCTCATTTTCCTTCATGCTGTCTACTGTCATGATGTCTATGTAGGCTGCAATTACATTAATTCTCAACCTTGGTCTTGCTACACTCCCATTTTGCAAGACGTCTCCATTTCTCTTACCACCCCAGTAACTCTTCTGTATGGCTGATCTGATCTTTTAGAAGCAGTTTTCTTGAGAGCAGGTGACCACAGTGCGGGAAAATTGTGTATGCAGCAAAAGGAAGCCCCACCAGAGCCTCAGCCTCACCCTCCTGCTCTAGCACATTCCTCTTTCTACTAAAAACAGACTGATTAGCAAATAAGACTTTTTTTCTCCTCGCTTTTCATGGTAGCGGCTCTAAGTTGTTGAACAGAAGAGTCTCTCTCCTCTGCAGTCATTTCCAACTAAAGCTCCCATAGAAATCGCTGAAATTTAGTTATTGGTCCCTAAGGGGGAATTACACTAATCCCATCTCTCTTACTGCAGCCATCAAGGTCAGCTGGTTGTTGCTGTAGGATACGTAGTCTTCCTTGGCACTGACAGTGCTTCCTAATATTGTCATCTGCAAACATCAATGCAAATATTCTTACCTTTTATACCAAAGTCATTACTAAAACATTATTAATGTGCTCCATTCAGGCTGAAAGCATAGAGACAACCCGTCTTCTCATCAGTGTGACCCTTGCTTGTCCATAGATCCTGTTGCCGGTCACCACACCCTCTAGTTTAGATAATAATTTCTGACATTAAAAGTAGTACCTATTCTAGATGGATGGAAGATGTATTTCCTTTGTCTATACAGTATTTGATCAAACAACATTATGGGTAAGTCAGGTGTGATCACTTCCAGAAAAGCTGTGTTACATTTTTTCCCATTTTTTGTTTACTTTCTTGTACTCAACCATTATTCCCATTTCTGAAACTTTTCACCATACTGAAATCAGACTATCATCAAGCCTACCAGTTACCAGCTACTACTTTTTACATTCTTCCTATAGAAAATATAGTATCTACATTGTATATCCTTGAAACACAAGACATGTAATTCTTTTTCCTCCTTCTCCACATCCCAGCTTGGCTGACTTAAACAAAACACACTTACTTTTTTTATTTTTAACTGGACCTTTGTTATTCATTTCACCCCTTTTGTTTCAGATGTGTTTAGCACCTTTGACTTAAAATATAATGCCCCTGCTACTGCCATGTCACGGGAGCCCCGGGGACTCTGGCTTCCCCTGCTCATACAGAAACCGAGAAACATACAGATCTTGTTTTGTATATCCACCTATTTAAATTAAATGGATTGAAAGTTGAAAATCGAATTCAAGTTTGCTTTTTAAACCAGTTCTTGCAACATCCTGATGATTACAGCTAATCACCTTTGTTGGTTCAGTAATTCTTGGCAAGAGGATGACAGCGACAACGCAAGTTAGTATCTTCTGTACCAATGCAACTCCCAGCAGCGTTTCTCTAACACAAACTCTCTATCGATATTTTAATCACCCCCTGCACTTCTTCCAGGGTATTTCCAGCAGAACCCACACTGTCAAAGTAATTTGGCCTCTGATTTTATTTATACTTTTCTTCAGTGTCTAGCTTGCTTACACATCTCTTTTTTGAATAACGCATACCTTTTAACAACATATATTCCAGTCTCATACAACACACACACATTTCTGTCGACTTAAGCCTCAAGAGAGGAGGTAGAGGCAGCCCCCAGAACAGCTCTCCATTAGGTTTGGGGCTTTGGGGGTTGCTTTGCCCCAGTTTTGATGGTAGAATTCCTACCGGGAGCTCCAGCGCATACTTACTATCTGCCTTGCATTAAGTAAAATACACAATCAACCACAAAGATTTCCTGGCTTTCCAGAATTGTTCTCTGCTTTTCCACTACCCTCTGCCAGCTCAGGAATCCCAGTGCCTGGCAGACCCCAGTCCCAGGGGTGGCTTGCACGTCTGTGACGCAGCTCTCAGGGTCTTCACACCAGAGTCGCCATAAGAAAAGCCATGTGCTGGGCATTTGAGCTTACCTAGCCCCTTCATAGCTGAACAGAAGTATTCACCTCCCTTTCCATCACTCGGGCTGTAGGGCCCAAGTCTGGGAAAGGATTTGGTCCGTTCATGAGCTGCATGAGATCTTAATATAACAGTTTCAAGCTTGGTCATCCTCTCTTTGCAAATAGGTACTGAAGTGTTTCATTCTCCTCAGCCAATTTTACATGAAACCTCTCCATCCTATTGGCAGCAGTTGGTCTTTTTTCATCCCTCCAGCCTTTACAATTCGAAAAGCCCTTTTGGAGGACTCTTTTATCATCCCAAGCACCAATCACAGTTACCTCTGTTAGGAAAACTGCAGGTGATTAGGGAATTCAGGCAATCCAAAGGCTGTTACTTGCCCAAATTGGAGAGGGCTCAGAAACAATCACTTAAGGGCAAGGGGAGCTATAAGGAAATTGCAAAAATGCTCCCATTCTGGAGAGAGGTATTGTTCCCATTTTACAGACAGGATATCCAAGGCAGAAAGTCCCTCTCGGCCACGTTAAGCTTTGCTCCCGGCACTCATCACCTCGGAAGCATTCAGGCTGCTCTGCATTCAGTGAGTCAGTAATCCCAGCAGGAGGTTTAATCCATCACATGGACAAGTTATTTCTAGAGCCAGGCAAGGGAACAGCATTTAGTAACAGCACAAGGTTTCTGCAAGGAATTTGTTACCAGATCTCTGGTGCGCTGAATTTCTCTGAATATCTGCAGCTGTCCTTCCATCACAATGGTTCTTCCTTGGCCTGACATGGGATGGGGTAAAGCATTAAATCTGTACAAACCCACCAGAATTCAGGCAGAGATCATCAAAAGTGTTTTAATGATTAAACCATGTCAAACATTAACAATGTAGGTATATTCAGATGAGCCAAGGGTTTATTTCTAGCACATTTAGACAGCCTATTTTGAACATTATAGCTGCTGTACTGAGCTATGTAAAGACTCTGCAAACCAGTACCTAGAAATGAAGACACACACACAAGCTCTGATAATGTAAACATAACAGACACTGTCTCCCTCAAAACAAGGAATGAAAACCCACAAGGCTAATAGAACTTATTAATTCCCTAAGAGATGTGCAAAATTCTTTTAAAAGATTTAATTTTTTTAAAAAATTAAACATGTTAAAACTGGCATTTATATAAATATCAAAAAACAAATAGTTAAACTTGAGCAATGACCAGTAGAATGTCTTGTACAAGTCAATTTTTCAGAGCTCAATGAATATTTTATTCATAAGCCAAACTGCACTATGGCAGATACCAGAATACCAGCGATAGATAATTGGCTTTGCAACCAACTCCTCATATGTGCAAGGCAAGATTTTACAAGAAGGACTAACTTTAACAAGCACTCAAACCAAACCCTCAGATAACAAGCCAAAACATTACCGGTGATATACACAACTCACGTTACAGAAACAGACATTGCCAACACATTTCAGTAACATTTAAAAAATATTAGGTATGACTTACGACTGTTTAATTTTGCTTGTTTGGGAAAAAAAACCCCACATTTGTGTTAGGCACGTTTTAAAAATGAACATATGCTACATGAAGAACAGTACAAATACCAACTTAAATACAGACAATTCCATCAGGAAAGTATCTGTCTTCGTTGTTAAATACGCTTTTGGATATGTCCTAGACTTACACAGTAGCTCCTTAAATGTGGATATGGCTATGGTAATAACACTTGAAATTCTGCCAGTTTCCATATTAAAAACCACTCTTTATTTAGCATTTAACAATTCTCAGAAATAAGAAAAAAGAAAAAAGGAAGGGGAAAAAAAAAAAAAGAGAATAGATGGGTCCACCCTGTATATACTCTAAACCTTAGAGACAATATTTAAGTCTTACTGGACTGTATAAGCGCCAATTAATTTTACATTAGTGACATACTTCAAATAAAAAAATAAGATCTATTAAAAAGGTAAAATAACTTTTCCATCTGGTTTGTGACTACTTAGTCAGTTAAAGCCAAATATACAAAACTACATGTGCCATTTCCAATTTCACTGTGTCGTGTACGAGATACGTAACATAGTGTATCACATACAGACAGTAAAATGATCAATGGATTCTTCTAAATGACTTTTTAATAAAAAGTCAGTCAACTGAAAAGTTGAAACATACCCTAATTTTTAAACCAGTAATAAGCTTTGGGCCCTGCTTTTTAATTTAAGGCATGTGTGTTTATCTACTGAAACCAGCATCGTACAAATTACCTCTACAATCACATGCATGATCTACAGTAAAAAAAATGGAGGTTTAGATTACAGTGTTTTCAAATTGTGAATCGTAATTCAGCACCTATCATATTGACTAGTAAGGCAACAGCAGTGTCGGATACTATGATAATACTCCCTTCCACAGTCTATAGCGGGGTCAGTGGCAGCCCAGAATTATTTTTAAACTTTAACCTACTTTTATGTTCTGTATACAGTTTCTAGGGTGTTTGCACTGGTTAAGTCCTACATAAATCACACTATTCTAGGCAGGAATAGTTACAGTAGCCGTTAGAGTATTAGTGCACAACTCTCATTGTGCTTACAATCAGATGATTTTGTTGTTGGGGTTATCAAAATGGTTTTTCAGTTTGGTCTTCAATCCTTCCTTTGTTTCCTTTGTTTCACATTGTTCTCAAGGGAAGAAAAGCTGTTTGTGTACCCGTTCACAGTGGCCGTGGAGCCATTCTGATACTCTTTCCTCCTCGAGGACGCCTTCTTGTTGTAAGTCTAGAATATATGGAAAGACACATGGTTTTGCTTAAATAGATATAAATAACCGCTCCCTCAGACTAACTCAAGCAACTCGAAAGTAAATTTGCATCTGTCATTTTTAAAGACCTCGTGCCAGTGGCAGAGCCTAACGAGATCTACCATTTCTTGTGTATGAGGCTATATTACACCTTTCATTTATCACAGCAAGAGAATTAGTTCACTGGAAAAGAAAAAGGCTTGTTGGGTGATGGTGGCATTGGTAGCGTTGTGTTAACAGCAAATTAGAAACAAGGGAAGTGATTTTATGAGCAAACTATGGCAGAAGAATATACTCAAAATGACAAGTGAGGAAGCAGATTTGATGCACTGCAGGTGAGTATCTCAAAGCAAGCCAGAAGAAGTGGGTGAACAACAACAGTGAGGGAAGTTCAGAGAAAGAAATGTGAACAGAATTTGCACTGGTCAACAAGGGAAGCAAAAACTAAACAGGATCAGGGAGGCTTGGGAGACCAAAAAAAAAAAAAAAAAAAATTATAGACAGTGAAAAAATATACATGAATTAGTCTCTCTCAAATGGGCTCAATTGCCTGACAAGAGCATGTTTCCCAAAACATGTATGTGTGAAAGAAAATTAAATGGTTAGAAGTTAAAATGTGAGTAAAACTGATGAAGAAAGTCAGGTAATATTTGGAATATACTATCATGTTTAATTAGCACGTTCACATGCAGCAAGTGACATGAACCACAGAACTGATTTTAAGAAGTACCAAAAGATCAGACAGGGAAGCCTGCTAAGTTTGCCTCCATGAATCAGTCTTACTAGACCTGAAATCAGGTCTCAAATCTTTCAAGAGAAGTTTAAAACACATAACAGAGTTTGCTTGTTTGGGGGCAGTGGCCTGTGTTGGTTTGATTTTCTGAAGATGGGTACATCTTTGCACTGAGCCTGATTTATGAACTATTTGGAACAACACACACCAAGTCTGGATCTGTTCAGAAATGGAATCAATTTTGTAGAAACACAAGTCAAAACTTTTCCATATGGAAATATGAACAAATGCCTGTAAAGGTGAGACAAAATGAGATTTCTGTATATTGGGAGTTTGAGAAGTTTCTCTGGATATAAACCAAGCATTTCCTCCTGAGAGAGCATTAATGAACAACTCCTTTGGGTGCTTTGCAGGCTGCTGTTTTATTTCAGACTGGAAAGCTGTTTCTTATATAAAGCTCTTCCTCTCCCTTATCTGCAGTTAAAATTGCATTTGTGAAACACCTTTTCAGTAAGCACAAATTTTGCTTACTGAAATTACTAATAGTTCTGAATTACAGATACAAAACATCATAATATTCAAATCTGGAGGGCAGACCAACAAGCACAGTACTTTAAGAATGTATGCATGTTACTGGAAGATAGCAAAAGGATATTTCAAACATATCTCTCTGTAAACAGCTTTCCAATGAGATACAGCCAGCAGAATGCTACGAAGAGTTGATGAATGTCACTTTTACCTGAATATAGAAATTTGTGAAGAGGATAATCAAAGAAATCATGTAAGAAATCTGGAAATACAGCCATCCCTGAGGAAATGCACATGGCCAAACAACACCACAGCTGGTCTGGAAGATTGTCAGGACAAACTGAGTCTGGGGAGAGAGAAGAGGAAAAAAAAAAAAAAAAAAAAAAAGGGAGAAACGAAGCACATTAATGCGAGGGAAAAAAGCCATTAGTGACCAAAATCTCATTAGTTATTACGAAAACAAGACAAAAATATGTAATACTGTATGATTGACAAGTTTATCTTCTCTGTCTTACTAACAGTGTAACCTGAGTTAGCAGACATTCAGGCTGTGGTATTCTGTTGTTTAAATGTTTTTATTTAATTAATATTGTTCCATTTTAGACCATTAGAGTAACTTATGTGGAACTGATTTATCAATATACTGAGGAACAAAGACCACCTTCTTCCTAGTGAGAGCTCACTGGGGTTTGACTCTACCATCCTAACAGAGTAGATGCGCATCTCACTGCTTCAGCTGCCAAAGATCTGGAGTCACTGGGTCTGTGCACAGATGATCCTCTCACACAGACATGGACTGCCTGACATATAGCTCCAGCATAAGAATTTTGGGGGTAAAGGCTGCAGGGAAGCTGGGGAGGCAGGAAGGAGGATGGGGGTTTAATTATCTTCAATTATCTCTTTTGGAAAAACAGTTTGGACTTAAGTGCTGCAGCGGGCCATAGGCAAAATTCATCCTTACATGAAGGCTACCAGATTAGGGAATGTTTATTTAAAAAGGGAATGACTTCTTGTGTTCTGCTCTGCTGTTTTGCTGCCCTAACAGCTATGCATGCAGAGCAGGCAGGGAAGTGAAAGCAGCTATGACAATAGCCAGGAGAGCAACTGAAGCAAGCAAGACACTTGCCCTCCGCTGCACTCAAACAACCAGGCTGAAGAATCCAGCCTAAATCTGGAAGGAAAAAAACCCCAAACCAAACCACAAAGCAACCCCTGCCCCCCAACAATGATCCCCATTGCTACCACACTTAGCCATCCTTCAGGAAGGAAGAGTGCTAAAAAAAAATCAAAGATTTTGAGAATCAACACTGAATTGCTGGTAGCAAATGTTATTAACCATCACCAGCAAATGTTATTAAACCTATTCATAGCTCTGAGACTGTGCTAAGGGGGGTTGTGTGGGGGAAAGATAACAAGAAAGGCTATCTCTAGGCATCAGTTTCCCCACCTACAAAATGGGGAAGACAGAAGACCTATGCACGCTTCCTTGTGGCATTCTGACATGTTATACACATTGAAACCTGGTTCTTGCGCAGTATCACTACAGCATGGGCCACATTGCTTAACTTTGTTGTTCTTTTCACCTCCAGTACATAGCATTCGGGCTTTGTCACTGCACACACAGGAAACAATACAAATGGATGCAAGGAGTCCAACACAGAATTACAAGAGAAAAAAATCTGCCCATTTAAAGTGCAGAAGGAGACCAGAAATATTGAACAGTTTTTAATAAACCATTTGCAACTGCATGCAAAAGTGAGACAGAAAAGCCATTGTGCCGCAGGACTAGACTGAAGGGCCTTGTTCGCTGTGGACTGTTGTACTTGCTTTCTGGTCTGTCATCTCAAATCAGCCAGAGCACAGAGAAGAATGTGTTAGCTCAAGGAAGCTTGGAAGAAAAGCTTCTCCCTCCTCCCTAGCTAGTGAGTCCCGGAAAACCCAACACTGCAACTCCCAAATACATCTAGCCACAGAACATGTGGAGGTGGCGAAAGATCCACTGATCTCAGTACTGATTCGTGCACACCGTCAGTCCCCAGCTCCCCATCATCCTAAAAACAGAGCAAATGGAGGTGCAGAAGCTGGATTTCCAAGGTGATTTAGGCACTTAAAGATGTAGAATCATAAAAACATAAAATCTTTGGGTTGGAAGGGACCTTTAAAGGTCATCTAGTTCAACCCCCTTGCAGTGAGCAGGGACATTTTCAACTAGATCATGTTGCTTAGAGCCCCATCCAACCTGACGTGGAATGTTGCCAGGGATGGGGCATCTACCACGTCTCTGGGAAACCTTTTTCACTGCCTCACCACCTTCATTGTCAAAAACGCCTTCCTTGTATCTAGTCTAAATCTGCCCTCTTTTAGTTTAAAACCATTACCCCTTGTCCTATCCCAACAGGCCCTGCTAAAAAGTCTGTCCCCATCTTTCTTATAAACCCTTTTAAGCACTGGGAGGCTGCAATAAGGTCTCCCCAGAGCCTTCTCTTCTCCAGACTGAACCACCCCAATTCTCTCAGCCTGTCCTCACAGGAGAGGTGTTCCATCCCTCTGAGCATTTTTGTGGCCTCCTCTGGACCCGCTCCAACAGGTCCATGTTTTCCCTGTGCTGAAGGCTCCAGACCTGGATGCAGGACTCCAGGTGGGGTCTCACCAGAGCAGAGCAGAGGGGCAGAATCTCCTCCCTTGACCTGCTGGCCATGCTGCTTTGGCTGGAGCCCAGGATAGAATCCCCTCCCTCTACCTGCTGGCCATGCTGCTTTGGATACAGCTCAGGATATGGTTGTCCTCCTGGGCTGTGAGCACACATTGCTGGCTCATGTCCAGCTTTTCACCCACCAGTACCCCCAAGTCCTTCTCACCAGGGCTGCTCTCGATCCCTTCACCCCCAGCCTGTACTGATACCAAGGATATGTAGAACATAGTAGCCTTCATCCAGCCCCGCCAAAATTTTCTGACTCAGGAAAGACAAGAGGACCCCATCACTAATGCAAGAGCCTGCTGAAGCACTGAAGAGCCAGCCACTCACCAGCTGCCCCTGAGTGATGTACTTCTTCCACCACAGATAAGGACGCATTGCTGGAACAGCGGACAATCCGTAGTAGGAGTACATGAGGACGTGGATAAAGCTGTTCAGTGTGGCACCAAAGTAAGCTAAAAAAAGGACAAAGAAAAAAGACAGTACACTGCATTACCAGGAACACGATGTTTCATGGAACCTACAAAAATAACAAGTTCAAAATGTTACTATTTAAAATATGATTTTTCTTAGAAGAAAGGCAACAGATTTATTCCTTTTTCCCATGATTTTTTTTCTGCTCACCCAATGGAGTGGCTGAGCTGCTTTGCAGCTGTGCAGTTTATACCAGCCTTCTGGTTTTGTTTCCTTGATTTATTCTTTTTCACATCTACATCTGGCTTCTCAAGGGAACTGAGGAAGCTGATAAAAAGGAGGCACGTAAACACGCACAACAATGGATAGCTTCACCCATATAATTTTAGGTTTGTTTCAGTTCTTTCCAGGCAGGCACCTATTTGGTCATTTATAACCAAAAGCAACCAGGTATCTTCAGAAACTGGAAGTTAGATGTTTGTCCTTGTTTACAGCCCCTTTAGTCAAGGGGGGGGCAAAAGAAAGTTTTAGCTAAAGCACCAAATTGCATAGTACTGTGATGACCAAGCAGAACATAAAGCTTGGAAAGGAAGAAGAAAAACACATCACTAGAAATAGCACAAAAGTATTTTCAAGACCACACAAACACCAGACAGACTCCAAGTATCTGCACTTCTGACTGTTGTATAAATAGGGATTGACTTCCCTGGAGGAGAACGTGGTTCCAGATGCACGCTTTTTATAAGTTCAGCGTTACTCACTGTTGTGCTGACAACACGAAATAAATATGAGTTTCTATGTTGTTTGGCTCAGAAAACAGAGTCCTGAGCAACGCAGCCTCTCGGTCTGCACTGCCGGTAGTTCACATCCGCTGGATCTGAAATGGTTTCTCTTGGATGAGTGTTCAACAAAGCCAGTATCTATAAGCTGCACATCTGAACCACAACTAAGCCACGTTAATGCAGTTAGGAAACTAGACGCCAGCTAACGGCAATGAAATTAAAGAATCAAAGCAAGATAGCCAGAGGTTAGCAGGATTTAGACAAGAAAGATGTGGAAATCTTCCATTTAAGATGTATTTGGTCAAGTTCATTAGCGCTCAGGGAACCAGATTTTAACTGAAATCATTTGTTATGGCTACTGGTATAATGACATTAAATTAGGAAAGTGACATCTCAAGTGAACTTGACAGATACAAGGACAAGAGTCGCCATTAGCCATCTTGCAGCTGAAAAAAGCTTCTGGTCCCGAATTGGAAAAAGAGTATTGTTTCATTAGAGGGTCTGCACAACCACAAAAAAAGAGAAAACAAGGTTGACAGGTATCAGACCTGGACTATTGTAGCTGGTCAATGTCACACTGCCATGTAAATTCTGCAAACTACATCGGCGTGCCTTTTCTAGAGGCCCTGCAGGCAGCCAGTTGCAATAGTTGCAATTCAGCAAAGCAGCTTAATACAGGACAGAACAAATCCTGCAGCTGAAGGTACCAGAAATGTCTGGTTTGACCAAAAGAAAACCAAAACAAGGCCCTTGTAGCAAGTGTTCCCCACCAGAACCCAGTACTTACAGTGACCACAAGGCACCCAGTTCATAACAAACCACCAAATGTTCAGCATCGTTGCATGGTGATAGACATGCAGAACAGTGATCTGATGATTATTTTTCCGCAGAATGAAAAAGAAGGTATCCATGAATTCGATGAGTTTGGAGAAATAGTACCACCAGAGGACACGTATGATCTAGAAAGGAGGAGACAAGTTTTAGAAGCACTGCACATTGCAGGGGGCTTTCAACCCTTTTGCTATATAAGTAATTAAAATCCAGATTCTGTCCTGCACTACTTGGATTGAAGACACTGCTGAGATCTTCTGTAGCACTTCAGCCTCAGGATACCATAGGAGATCTAGGTACAAACCCATAACTACAGCTGAAAACAGGATGACAAAGACTGTTTTATGAGGCTACTGCTGTGCATCTGGGATGTCCTGGGAGAAACAGGAATATATTTAATCAGAGTTGGTCCCACAGTGCTCTCTGTAAAGGAGAGGTCTTTAACAGTGAACAGAAGAAATCATCACCACATCTCAGAAAGAGAAGGGGAGTAACAAGACACAGTGGTTGGATATAGTCTGAAGACCAAGTCCTTGTTTTTTGACCTGAGAACACTTGAAAATTTACAGATAATCACTCCTCAAAATACCAACCATGAATACATTGTAGATTAACTATTATGTTTGACAATGCATTGTCCATTGTACTGTAAAAGGAGTAAAAAAAGCATATCGTTTGAACAAAATCCACATAGTCGATACTCTTCTGCTCTCCACTTACACATAAGTAGACAATTTGAAACGTTATTAGGTATGTCTCGATTACGTTACCTTCATATCAGCTTCTCCTCCACTGTGCGTATCCTGACAGAAGAAATTGTATCCTCCTTCCCATACTCCTGTCACCAGCTGAGAAGATCAAGGAATAAAGTGTCATTTGGGGAGAAGGCTGCACCCCATGGCACATGCAAACCTTGACAGCAGCTCTGCCAAGACATCTGGTGTCAAGGGACTCACAGGCACCCAAGTGTAGCATGAGGCTGAATTCAAGCTCCAAGCAGTGATTGAATCATAGCAGAGGGGGAGTTAACAAATTCTTCCCATTGGAGTATACCAGAATAAAAATAGAGGGTAGCATCTTATCCCCACTTATCCCACATACCGTGTGTGTTTTGCACAGGCATATTCCAGACAGATTCTTAAGAAATGTCTTTCCTTCTTGGCTGATGATCTCATTGTTGGAGAAGGTGAATGACCAAAGTAAGTATATTTTTCTTCTGATTATTTTTGGAAAGAAAAAGTTGTATTTTAAAGAAATTTTATACACAGAGATCTGACCACAATTTTTTTAACCATGTAGCAGAGCAAATCTTCAGCTTTGCTGTCCTTAACAGCTAGCAGCTGATATATTACTGTGTTGTGATTCTTCAAGATCTTTTTAAATAATTCATTCATCCTAAGTACATTACATCCTTCCCAGTACAAGTGACTTCCTCCGCAGGATATGCTACTGCCTGCCTGTCTTACTGGCCTAGCAAATAACACTTCAAACAAGACAGAATTACTTTTAAGAGTAATGACCAGCTATTAGTCACAAGAGGGTGACGGGGAGCCCATTGTTGAGGGGCTGGCTGAAACCTCCGGAGAAGCAAGAGGCAAGCCAGATGTCCATGTCCTACTTTTTCATGGGTGTGAGATGGAGAGGCAGGTGGAGGGTGGGATGGGAGGAGGGAGCGGTGCAAGGACAGGAGCAAGGTCCCCTTTAATATCGCAACAGAAGAGATCACCGGACATTGTTTGTAAAGAAGTTTTTCCTCTTGGGAATAACATGAGGAGAGGAGTAACAAATTTAGACGATTCCCAAGTGAAAAAAAAGAATTGTTAGGTATCCCAAAAAAACATTTTAAAGGCAGATACAGACATCCCGCACAAGCAAGTCATCCATTTTTGGCCTTATCTACGCTCGGGCAGAATAAAAAAAAAAGCTTTGCGAAGCCATGGTGGAAAACTCTTTGTACCACAAGTCATTTAAAATGATCACTTGCTTAAAGGACTACAATAACTGTTATGATTAAATGCTTCTCAAAACTGTGAATGGGAAGCTAATTCTAATAAGTACAATAAAGATTATCACTTAAATGATCTACCTTTTCCTAATGCTATTTCTTTCACGCCTCATTTTCCCCCTAACTTAGCTTTTAAAATACCCAGTCAGCCTCGGTCATTATTTTTGACCTTGTGAGATAGAATTATGGCCACTATTTAGAAGGAAAGAAAAAAACCAACAAAAAAAAGACATCTAGTTATTTCATAACAGATAGACCTGGAATTACCCCATGTATTAGAGATAAATCACCACCACCTTGCCACGGCGAGAGCAGGGCCGCCGCGCACACCAACGGCAGACCCAAGCAGCTTCCCTACCCAAGCAGCAAAGGGAACACAGCCACGGGAGGGCTCCTCTCCGGGCTGTACGGCCGGGCAAAGCACGGCAGTTTGAGCGGTGCCCTGCGAAAGGACCGGCTGCGTCCCGGAGCAAGCCTCGCACCAAAGCGCTCTTGGGGCGCCGGGGAAAGCCCGCGGCTTCGCGAGCGCCCGCCAACCCTGCAGACAGAAGGCCGCATTGTGCTGCGATCACGTTGTTAAGAGCTTACAGATGTTTTCATGCAGCTCTCATAGTTCAAGGAAGTGTTAGGGATAGAGGGATAATCACAATGTTTATATTGCCGTTAATCCAAATCACTAACGCTGCGGTCCGTAAACGTCCCCCAAGTAAAGCACAGTGAAATCCAAAGAACTTTCCCTGCAAGCGACGCAGGTTCACTACCTGAAGTGTGAGGCAAGCGAAGGTGCCTGGATGGATCCCACCGCTCTGAAGGGCACAGGCACCAGTGTGGCTGTAGGTAGCTTCTGCTAAACCCTTGTTTCCAGAAGAGCGTACGATAACATGCTGGGAGCTGTAAGACCCTCGCGGCCACAGGGTTTTAAATGATAGAAGCAAAGCAACATTTGTAGGAAATGGTAACACTTTTTATCATATAAATAGTAGAGCTACAAAAATAATTTAATCCCTCCCTTCCCAAGAGGAACTAAAAGGCAAAAAGCTGCTACCGCTGCCCACGATCTGCTGCTGCTGCCCACAAACCTTGCTTGGTGCAACGCAACACACAGATAATCCTTTTCCCGAGTTAGCCAGCTGCTCCTCTGCCCGACACCGCTATTGCCTGCGCCCACAACACTTCCAGCACATGCTGGAAGGCTTCAGAAAACAAAACCAATGGGCCACTCTGAGACCTGACCGCAAACGACTCCCAAACGGCTGTTAGGCACCGGGGAGCTGCTTAGTGTCACCTAGAGAGCAACGAACAGAGGTGTCACAGCTTGCCAGAGTCCTTTAAGTCCTTTAAGAGTCGTTTAAGTCCTTGCTTGCGCTTGTTGTGGTCGGCTTCCAGGATGGCCAGAGTTTCTAACCCCTCCTTACGGCGACGGTACAGCAGGTCTCCCCTTGCCCAGCGATGGGGCTGGTGGCTCCTCAGCCACCCCAGGCTTGAGCCCACCTTCCCCTGCCCACCGTCCCAGAGGAGTCCTTCATCTTCAGGCTGGCGGGAGCCCAGCCTCGCTAATGGCACTGCTGATGCGCAGCCACAGCCGTGTCTCCTCTCGAGAAATTAACCTGTCCACAAAGGCCTGACTGCAGTAAGTCTCACCAGAGTACGTGACTTTCACACGACACAGAAAGGGAGAGCTCCTTCATAAGCCAACTAAAATGGTACTCAAAGTCAGCATTAAGTCCCTTGGCTCGGGGGAAAACCTTGCAGCTCGAGGGTGTTTTTGGGCTCAAGCAACTTGTACTTCCTTCTCCTGCAATGAAATTATTTTTTTTTTTTTTATATTGCTTTCATTTTGTAATTCCGTTGCTGAATACTTTAAAATGCTGTGGCATGTGCTTTTTTTGTCAACTCCGCTACCAGAATAAACCAGCACACTAGCACCAGTCTGACTGGGCTGTAGGAGAGGTGTTCCTGGGGAGGATTTCATTTCGTCATGATAAAACCAAAGTCTGAGACTCGCTGGAGAGGGGCAGATAAGGGACCCAGCACTGCACCACGCTGTCAAGGCGTGATGGGTTTACGAGCTTCAAACCAGAGCTAGACTAGAGTGAAAAGAAACAGTGTCTGATCAAAGAAGGCAAATGCCTGCAGAGACAGGAAATGTCATCGTTACTTGAATAGTCACCTCAGGACAGAGATAAGGGCTTC
>NW_010544016.1:0-8040 GCF_000687285.1 Phaethon lepturus | reverse complement strand
GGGAAGAGGGAAGAGCAGCCCGGCAGCGAGCTGCCACCCGCAGCTCACGTGCCATGGCATCTCTTCACCAAGTCCCCTCCTTCCCAAAACAGGGTGCAGCTGTTAGGACGCTTTTCCTGTTGCGCATACACAACACCTACCCCATCGGGAAAACCCGAGACTTTTCTCAGGCAGATTCAGTAGGGGATTAATTTTTCAGATGAAGAAAAACAGACAGTGAAGAGGTCACTTAAGAAAGCGAGTCTTCATCACTGGCCAGTTTTCTCAAATGTAAGTCCAGGTGGTCCAGATCACTTGGCTAGTTTGGCAAACGCCCCCAAAACACAATAGGTCTGCGTGCCGTACAGCTGGGTACCTGGCACTCTGCCTACTTCGCCAAATTACCCAGCCGAGACTCAAGTAGAGAGGCGTGGGCCCTACTCGCAGCGTCGGAAGACAACTTGACTCGTGACCCCGGCACGGAGTGGCGTCACGGCTGGAAGCAGTGCTGCCGCTGCTGCTCCAACTACTCCCACGGCTCCTTCAGGTACAGCCGTGCCAGCCAGCGATCAACCCATATCCTACAACCCCTGTGCCAGCCGCCCCGCTGCGCACCTTCTCCACCACGCAGGAGGCCACCCCTTGCTGCCCTTGCCCAAGACAGGAGTGTTATTTCCCCTCAAAGTCCAAGCATGGTAGATTTATACAGAAAAAAAAAACGTCGTTGTTTGCCCCCAGTGAGCATCCCCTCTTCCTGAAGTGTGAGAGTCGCAGGTCAGCCTGGAGAAACCTCTCCTGCTCCCCTAGGTTTGCCTTGCCTTTTACGTTGTTTGGGACAAGCACAGTCCACCACTCTGTTCTGCTAGTACCAGCATCCAGCCTGGTCATTAAATGCCCAAATAAATAATTTACAGCAAGTACACACAGAAACTACCATCTCAGGAATTCCAAATAAGAGGTATAAGATTTCTAGTGATTTTAAAACAAGGTTGTCTTATATTACATCAGTAGACCAAATGGTGCAAGTACATAATAACTAGAATTATATAAATCCTACAATGCGAAGTTTTTTCCCCCCACGTTAATCCATACATTCAAATGTCAGAAAACCAAGTAGGCCATCTTTCTCATCCTCGCTGGGAAGGTGCCTCACTTGAACATCTTGTTTTGGTCACCTAATATTTAAACTGAGTTGTGATGCTATGAATCATGACCTGAACCACCACAGCTATTACTCAGGAAAAACTCCAAAGCAGCGTTTCAGGTGTATCGTACACAAGCTATTAAAGCAGTTTATTTTCAGACAGGCTACTAAACAAGTTCATAGGCGGTCATGTTTTATGACTTTCCTCAAACAAGGACTGAAAAAAGTTCAATCCAGCTGAAACTCAAAGTGACAATGAGGAAAAGAACAGGGAGTTACATTTTTTTTTTTTTTGGATCACTGCTCTTCACCATTTTATCTTAAAAGTCCATTTTATGTTAAAAGTGAGTACATGTACTGTGAAGTGCTCCTGAGGTATGGCTGATCCTTCAACACCAAATTTCCATGACTGACATGATCCGAGCGAGGGTATCGCCTGCTTTGCATTGACACAGGTGACTGTGGAGGCACTACACCTAGAGAACATACCTGGAAGTGCAAAAAGCTGATTTTTTTTTTTCCTATCACTTCGGCTTTCCCCCTGCAAACATCGAGCAGCGCGCTGTTATGTCAGCACGGCTCTCTACTTGGCAGCATTTTTATGGGATCAGTCCCTTGTTGCAGAACATCACTTGCTCTCGTGTCTAGCTTGTAAGGGCTGTTAAACACATTTCATTGCAACTATCATGAGTTTAATAGTCTTCATAACACTGCAGCTTCATGCATTCCCATGCATAAAGAGAAGGTATATTTACAACAAAACCAATGAACACTTCCATTAGATAATGTTACAGTAAAAGCAATACTCACTTAGATGTAAAGTATTTCACTATATATAGATGGAGGAGCCTTAATATTCACTGTATTTTAGTTGTCTCATTCCTTCACAATATGAAAGCTATTCAGCTGGTTACAACTACGAGGACTTCAAGCATACAATAACTAGTCCTTTCTTGGTAACCAGTTCATCGTTAGCAGGAAAAGGCATTTATAAGATCAAAAGTTCAGATCTTTTCTATTGTTTAAATTTATCAGCAGGTTTTGTAAAGAGGCAGAATGTGACAGTACTTTTCAATTGGAAACTATGGGAATTATTCCAAGCATTCAAGGAAAAAATGATGTGCTATTCTGAGGGTTTTATCCACACTTAGTACAACTGAAGAAAAGTCTGCACTTGTAAACACTCAGTAACATGACTGAAGGTTAAAACTCTAGATTATTATAAATAATATCTGCATAATGTAATGCAGATGATGTACATGAAGTCCACAGCCAACAATACTTTTAGACAACTTAGATCAACACACAAATTTTTCTGGATTACAACATCCCGATAGGGAGGTTAGAAATGTAAGCACATCAAGAATACAAGTTGCACCAAGTACCTACTGAATCCAAAACTACTTCCCCTGAAGAATTAAGTATCAAAGTTCTTAAGAACTCAATTCAGTAATTTTTGACTAGACAATTCACTACACAAGAGAAATAACTTTAAATTTAAATCACTTCCTATCTAAACACTCACCTTGTAAAACACTATAGAATTAACTACAAATGTAAAGAATTACAGCTTGCATATATTTCTAAGCAAATGCAAAAAAGAAAAAAAAAAGAGAAAAAAGAAAAGAGATTAGTAGTTTTAGCTCCAGTTTGTAATCACGTGTTGCAAATGAAATCTCTCCTTATAGAATGGAGAAACACTTTGGTTAAAAGCAAGCCAGAGTATTCTGTCCTTTAAAACCACACACAATCATTTTCTGATCACATTGTTATTTACACTGCCATAGTTCTTCATTTTCACTTTAATAAAAACCACACAATTCTGAGTAAAAGCAGCTAAAGTGCTCTCTGGGAAGTGGAAAACTTTATACTGCCTAAAACTTTGTTTTGTTAGGAAAGAAAATAATTCCACAGAAAGTTCAATTCTGTTTGAAATATATTTGTATGTCCAGATTTTAACTTCCAAGAAACAGATGAATCACAATGGCATCGATGCAATTGTTTCAGCAAAACTAAGAGAACACAAAAGAAGCTATTGCAAGCCGACAGAAATAGAGGCGAAGAGCATGTGCATGATTAAACACATTTAAATAAAACATGTTTTGCACTCCAGATCAAGCTGTAGTTTTCCTGCAAAGTGCTTTGTACAATCCGCCAGCACAACAACGCTGAGCCTGACTTCTAGGCAAGGAGGAGTTACCGAAGGAGCAGCCAGGTTCATGCTGAAGGATCAGGCCTTCACTTGCACTGAGTGAGAGAAGCACATCTGAAACATTGCTAACCAAGGTCAGCACAGATGCTTAAGGCAAGGTTTGTTTCATGCCATCCTTAGAGGTAATACTAGACTTAGATATTAGACTCGATAGTAGGAAAAATTTCTTTATGAAGAGAGTGGTCAAGCATTGGAACAGGCTGCCCAGGGAGGTGGTGGAGTCACCATCTCTGGAAGTGTTCAAAAAATATGTGGATGTGGCGCTTCAGGACATGGTTTAGTGGGCATGGTGGTGTTGGTTTGATGGTTGGACTTGATGATCTTAGAGGTCTTTTCCAACCTCAGTGATTCTGTGATTACAACTACGGTTTTCTCCCCTGAGAAGTGACATTGAAGAAAGGTTGCAACATTTCTGCAGATGCTTCCCCAGGTTTAGGAAGACTGTCCTTAAATATCATTTTCAACATAACGCAATATAATTACAACAGATACTGCAAAACAACCCCAACCCAACCCCTTTCTCCTACCTCATAAAACATATACAGAGAAAGCAGTGTAAGTCCAAGGTTGTAGACCACTAGAATACCCCTGCATGAGAACGGTTGCTTATTCCGCATGTACTTTGGTCCTAGCCATACGATTAGTAAGTACAAGACTGAGAAGATAAAGGTAGGTGTATAGTTCTCCAGAAGAAGCCATCCTTTTACTCTGGGGTCTGAAACAAACAAACAAGAAAAAACATACAAAC
Organism: Phaethon lepturus; assembly: GCF_000687285.1. NCBI lineage: Eukaryota > Metazoa > Chordata > Aves > Phaethontiformes > Phaethontidae > Phaethon > Phaethon lepturus. The sequence goes on along the minus strand of NW_010544016.1, from coordinate 3,957 downwards.
ACTTAGATTTTGTAAGGAGTAGAGTTCAAGACATCCAGAAAAAGCTGTACCCAAAATGCTTCTAGTGCCGCAATACCGGAGAAAGACGAAGGAAGAGCAGCAAGGCTTTTTATTAAAAGCCGCATTGCTAATTACAAACAGCTTTCGCAAACAACAAGATTTTAGGTATACAGTTGTTAAAGAAAGCAGAAATAATTCTCTTAAGGCAAAAATATTCTTAAATTATTACCGTTATTATTTTAAAATACTCATTACCATTCAAAATTGCTGTCCATCTTGAATACCACAGATGAGCTTAAATGTTAAATAAAAGCCTCAATGACCCTCTCCCCTTGATCCTCTCAAACCAAGCATTCCCGACAGTACATCCCTTATTTCCTCACACAGCCAGCAAAGCTAAGAGTGAAGCAGATACCTTTGTGGTTATCGGTGGATGATCCTGAAAACTATCTTCTAATCAATACTAACACAATTAGACTTACGTATGTGCTACTCAAAAGGATTAAATTTTGGAGTCCTCGTACAAGCAATGAAACACAGAGCAGTCAGTCCAGTCTGACTAACCGGTCCGGTTGGCAACATGTCGACTGCTCAGGAAAAGCACATGAACCACCCCAAATGAGAGGATTTCAGGGGAACACTTGGGACAAGTGCACGATCCTTTTGAACCACAACTGTGTTGTCCACACCCGGCACCAGCATGGTATTTCACTCCTCTCACTAAAGTCAGCCCAAAGGATTGAAACCAAGTTTACCAAACCATAAAAGAACAATTCAAGTATTGCTGGCATTCACAGTCCTGACTTAATTTTAAAGGAGTCATATGTGGATCCTGAATGTAAGAAATGAGGCCTTAAAATGTAGGGTGAGAAGTAGTTAAAGCCGGCGAATCATTTGGATTTGCCACCTTCATGGTTCATTATTTTTAAGATATGGCAAATATAGGCCATATGCCGGCACATGCAGTAAGTTATATCGGAACATCCAGGCTAGTTTAAACGGGCTTAGTACGAAGAGGGGGGCAACAAGGGCACCGAGCTACTAAAAGCAAACAGAAAACACACTTTGAAGGATCAGAGGCTTGTTCCACCTCCTGTGGACTTTGTCTTGTGATGAAGCAGCACCACCACCGGAGTTTCACTTGGACAAAGAGATAGAAAAGACGCTACCGAAGCCCTCGGAGGAAGAAAGCACATGCCAGTGAGCAGCATGGCTCTGCACGCTCCGACCGGGATGCTGACATTTAGTCCCCCAGGTCAGGATCAGGTGGAACAGGGCCATCCCTATCCCAGCTGGAAGCCCTCACCGTGAGGCCACCACCTGTCCGGGTCCCACTGCCTCTCCCTTCCTCACACTGACCAGGATTGCTGTTCTCTACCCGTAGACTTTTTCCCAGTGAAAAACTTACCAGAGTCATTGTTTCTTTAAAAAGAATGGTTTCAAAGGAGCAACACTTTCCAAAAACTACAGTTTTTGGCGAAAAATTCCTTAGCAGCTCTAGTTATGAGGGCAAGACCATTTTTATTTCATCAAATGCAAATTAAAAAAATATTTTTTTTAAATAAAAGCTATTGTTAAATTAAAAAAAAAAAAGGCAGCAAAGATATGAGTGAGAGAAGTTGTTCACTAAGACTAACAACATGAGCTTCACTGACAGTAAGAAGAATAGCACCTGTGATGGTCATAGCTGAAAAATCAGCAGCTCTTCAGGCCAAACGATCAGAAGCATTGGACAGATTTTTTTTATTTATTACAGAATCATACGTTTTGATGCTTTGCATAAAGAAAGTAGTCACCAGTCAACGCCAGGATGTTAGAGGGAAGCTATTTCTTGTGCCCCAGTATCTGCACTTCAGTATCAGTTTTATTTATGTGTTTAATTTTTGACAAATCTTACCTCTGGGTCCAAGCCAAACATCAAAGTAGCTATTGATTGTTTTATCCAGAAGTTCCATTCTACAATCTATTCAAATGGAAAGAAGAGGAGAAAGTTAGGACTTCAGCTCACAGAAACAGTTTAATCACCTGAATACTACCTATTATGGTTAACAAAGAAAATACTGATATGCAAAAATTGCAGTAGAGATACTGGACATTACCAGCATATATATGGTACATAAAGCTTATTCTAGTCTCAGAGCCACTGGTATAAGAGCAGTATTTCCCACTGAAGTATTTAATCACGGATCTAGATACGCAAAAGCTTAAACTAATGAGTTCAGATTAACCCAAAGTTCTTTTAATTCTAGATTTTTTAAGTGCAAATACAGGATGACATCTTGCAAGATCTCTCTGCAAGGAGAGGGAGGATTGGACCTTGAGAAAGCCAGAAACGTTGAAATTCTCAAATAAATACTACGAAGCTTTTTGCTAAAGGGCCTCGAAGAGCTGGCAACGCTAGCTGGGGAGGAGGAGGGAAGGGAAAAAAGTGAAAAGCGGCTCTGCTATCACCGTTGCGGATAGGTGACTGATTACAGCTCTAATTAACAGCCCACAAAACCAAGAGATCAACGGTCACCGAACGACAGCGAGGGCTGCAGAGCCAAGGGAGGAAACATTGCAGCTCGTGGCATCAGCATCTCCAGTTCCAGAAACTGCTTACTGGTACGACATTACCAGGTAAAACCCGTCCGACATCAGTACAGCAGAGTAATTCAAAAGTCATCTGTCGGCTCCTCACACGGCCAGTATTTATTGGTAGGACGCGGTACCTATACTGCGATACGCAAGTCGCTGTACCTCCCTAAGGTTAAAGCAGGAAAGAAGTAGCAACACGTTCCGTGAGCAGGGACAGTTGTACATGAAGCTGTTCTCAAGAGAAGAGGAAGTAATTTTCTTCCTGATTAAGAAAAAAACAACCCAAACCCCCAAAAAACCACCCTTCTCTCAATTTCCTCTTTTCTATCCAGAACGGTACTGAACTTTCACTAAAATAATTTTACCTGTTTTTAATAGGATAGTTGTGTTCCCCGCCCCCAAAGTACTAATATTAACAGCAATTTTTAGTTAGGGGGAAATAACGTAAGCAACACATAGGCTGTCAACACACCCACAGCACAAAGCAGAACAATGACTTGGGTTTACACGTAGTTGCTAACAACAAAAAAGTTCTCTCTTTTTTTTCAGTTCTAGCTAAAGAAACATCTCTCTCCCACCTGTGAAAAGCCTGCCTCCAGGGCATCTCTGATTTCTGCAAGTAAAATAAATAGTAGATCCACTGGTTTTAGTCAGCTGGGACTGACACCTCCGTCCAGCAAGAGAAGCCAAGTGAGATGCACACGACATCCCCTCCCTGGACCGAAGGGGGACTGGGAGCCGCCCGGCCCCCGCAGGGGCTTCGACTTCCCATGGGACCAAGAAAAACCAACAGGCTTAGACACGTGGTCTTCTACAGAAGTCCACTTCCCTTCCACCGCGCGGGACCAGGCAGGCTCACCGAGGATTTCTGGCTGCACCCCCAACCCACCGCTCCCGCCGGGGCTCCAGGAACAGGCGCAGAAGAGGACTTGCCCTTCCGCATGCTCCGAGCCTCCGTACCAAGCCTCTGTACCGCTTCGGACCACACAAAGGCTCGGAACCTCCCCGGGAAGCTGGTCACCAGGCACAAACCCAAGAACTTGATGAAAATAACCAGGAGTGTTAAGAAGTCTTTGGCAGTCGTGATGCATACAGGTTTTCTTTTCCGACTGGAGAAGCCCAGCCCAGGTAAGTACACACTTCACAGGAAGGTGTATTTTTGGGATTACGTCACTTGGCCAGCTATGACACACAAACTGCGAGTGCTTGCATGAATGGCCACAGCACCGGCATGCTGGTGTCCTAAGAATACAGAAATTTAACTGAGAAGCCTATGCTGTGCTACCACAAGCACGAACATCAGGAAGACTGTGAGAAATGAGAACGTAATTTCCCAGGAGAAGAAAGTAAGTTATCCAGAGCAAACGCTTTTTTTTTTTT
>NW_010544015.1:30121-39201 GCF_000687285.1 Phaethon lepturus | reverse complement strand
ATTATAAAATATATATTATGCAGTTATATCTTTCTTAAGCACATCCGAAATGTGCAAATTTAATTTTACAGGGCAAAGGGGCCTGAGGGCAGGGAGAGGAAAAGGGGGCCTATTCTCAAAACGTTCATTAGAATTATTTGGAAAAAATATTGTCAAAGCAAAGTGAGCTGTTGGCAGGTGCACGTTCTCCAGCTGATTTATATAAGAAATAATACCCCGTAGAGCTGTCTTAGGCACTTTCAGAACATACACATTTCTTGGAAATATGCCGCTCTGCTGAAACAAACCCCATTTCTCAGAACTGCTGCAATATTGATAAGAGGATTTCTGAGGTCTAGGGTTGTCTCACTGCTCATTTGTAGAATCAGAGGAGGTAAAATAAAAAGGTAACCCTTTTAGTCGAATGGCAGGGCACAGTCATTAGCCAGTCTCATTGTCTGATCATGCTCAGAAAGCTTTTCACTTAGAGTGAAACAAACCAAATCTCAAAGGTGAAGGGCTGCTGCAAAACAGAACTGGCCATTTCTGATCACTGATGTGGGGGTGACTTTCCCTGCTCTGTTGAGGGGAGTATAAAAGACATATCTCTGAAACACTAATTTGGTTTTCCCAGTAGCTTTAACTTGCATTGTTCAAAGATTTTAAAAACTTCGGGTTTAGTGACAAAAATAAATTTGCATCTTTTCTGATTTATTTTATTTGAGGAATCTATATGCAATATATCTGTATTTTCTTCAGCTACTGAATATTTCAATAGGAACACAGTATTTGGCTCAGCACTCTGAGGCTCTAAAATGTTGCAGTAACCTTTGAAATCTGTTATTATGATCAGTTTGTGGATCTAGCTCATTGACATCAGTGGTGCTACTCCTGACATACCTTGGTTTGAGAGACAGTATAAATGCACTGTCAAAGTTCAGAAAGTGAAATAAAGAAACACTTAGGGGATGGAACTCAGAAATTTTGTATGTTGTTCCTCTTTAAATGTTTAGAAAACAGAATAATAAAGAAAGATAAAATAACACAGTGAGAAAAGTAAATCCTGGTCACAAAGTGCAAACGCTGTTTACCTGACGTCTGCTCTGTCTGTCATTTCTGTAGTGGGAAGAGTAGGCTTGTACCTTGATTTCACTGGTCCTAGCCTCTGTGTCCTTGCTTCCCTGCAAAACTGTACCAGCTAAGGCCAAAGATGTGTTTGGCAAACTGTCCCATCCCTGGAAGTGGGAAATAGCAGATGCTTAGGAAAAAAAGTAAGGCAAGGAGCAGGCACTGAGAGATGCTGCCCTTTTCGCCTTGTGCAAACTTACTGCGTGTTTAGGGGCTTACTGAGTCAGAGGGTCTACCAAATGTTATGTATGTACTAGCTCCTGACTGATTTTTTTTGCATAAATACATCCAATCACTTTTTTAACCCATTTGTAATTTTGGTCTCCTGTGGCAATGAGACCCACATCTCAGTACTGGCTGTTCACCTGGACTACTACATCCAGGTGGCTTCCACCTGGAGTCCTGCATCCAGCTCTGGAGTCCTCAGTACAAGAAGACATGGACCTGTTGGAGCAGATCCAGAGGAGGGACACAGAAATGATCAGAGGGATGGAACACGTCTCCTCTGGGGACAGACTGAAAGAACTGGGGTTGTTCAGCCTGGAGAAGAGAAGGCTCCAGGGAGACCTTATTGTGGCCTTCCAGTACCTCAAGGGGGCTTATAAGAAAGATGGGGACAGACTTTTTAGTAGGGCCTGTAGTGATAGGAAAAAGGGTAATGATTTTAAACTAAAGGAGGGTAGATTCAGACTAGATACAAAGAAGGAATTTTTCACAGTGAGGGTGGTGAAACACTGGCACAGGTTGCCCAGAGAGGTGGTAGATGCCTCATCCCTGGAAACATTCAAGGCCAGGTTGGATGTGGCTTTGAGTAACCTGCTCTAGTTGAAGATGTCCCTTCTCATTGCAGGTGGGTTGGACTAGATGACCTTAGAAGGTCCCTTCCAACCGAAACCATACTATGGTTCTATGATTCATCAGCAGTTCCCAAACCACTTGTAGCTGGCCATAAGGTAACAGAAAGGGGCTTGGGTGGGCTGGCTTGCAGATATGGAGTCAAGCTGTATATACATCATTAGCATATTGACAGACTTCTCAATTACATATGTTTAGTTATTTCTGTCAGTAACTGTCTGGGTATGAGAGCAGGTCCAGACTGGCTGTTTGTGGATGTGAGGTGAGGAGAGGAAGTTTCTGATGTCTGCAAAACAGGCCAGAGCCCCAGCATAATGTATCTCCGGGAGTCTGGGCCTGTGTTTGTGAGTGTTAGAGGAGGAAATAAAATTCCTTTTTCATTTCAAATGTTGAGATCACTGGGGAGTAAATATTTTGACAAATGTTGTTTGGAATGAGTTTTGTTTGTATAGGTAAAGTGTAGTAATTTATAAATATATGATCAAATCAGTTCCCTTTATTTTGTAATCCCAGTGACAAGCTTTTTTCTCTTTATGCTAATTCCCCTGCTAAAATGACTTTGGTTTTCGTTGCAGGACAGCTATTTGACCAACAATGGCAAGGTCGAGTATTGTTCAGGAAATGGTTTCTGAACTCATTTCCCTTCTGTTGTCTGTCAGTCATTGTAATTCTTTACTATGAATTAACGCCAAATGATCTCTTTAAATTTTATGAGCCTCTTCTTTAGGATGAACAGTGACTGAATCTACTCCACACCTCTTACTCTCTGTGAAAAAGAAGGAGAGAAGGAGCACTTGCAGAGTAGATAATGGAGCTCTGTATATTGTAAAAAAGTTATTGCCCTTTTTTATTACCACGGCATTATCCAATTGAAGTACCCTTTGCAAAACAGTTTATTCAACTGGGCTCATACAGAGTACTTGTTTAGCTAAAATGTCATATCTTCTCTATTGCCACTTTTGTACTAATGCAATTGGAAGGCTCATCCAATGACCCTGAGACACTTTCTTCCTGTTTCCTTGCATAAAGTATTTATACTCTGTATAAATATAGTGCTTCTTAATTGACCTTTCAGCATATATTATTATTATTACATAGTGTAACTATTATCCCTTATTTATTTATTGCAGTGTGCAGATATTTTTATCACTCATAATTCAACCATTGAAAAGTAGAGTACACTTAAAGTTGTGCTTTATTTTTCATTTTGATTGATTTGATGCACTTAAGATTTACACAAAAACCTGTGAAGAGTAATTTTGAAATGAGAACAGTTGGTCACTTTGTGACTGAAAAGTGGCCTGGGTTTATGGAAACAGCTAACCAATTTTGGAGCATCGTCTCAAAAAAAAATCTAAGTTTGTGCTATCCCATATGCCAGTGCCTTGGTGTGAACCTAGCTCTTAGTGGAGGGAAGGAAATGAATGGGAAGTTTCTGTCTAACAATTTTTCCCCTGAAAGAAATTACATCTTAATTTTTGCATAAACTTCATTGTGACATGTTGTTCTTCTTATGCTTGTAGACCATACAGATTATTCTGGTAAGAAAATGTTTCTGCTTCTCAGTGGAGCTAGATTTCATACTGTGTGGATGTTCACATACTGCATTTTATTTAGTCAAAAGTGATATGTGAAATCTGGGGTCAGACCTGGTTCTGAATTTGAGAGAGCCCCTAAAAGAGAAACATTGAAGATGATTCAGATTCAGTGTTTTGTTTCAGATTGTCATGGTTTAACCCAGATGGCGACTAAGTCCCACACAGCCACTCGCTCACTCCCCGCCCCATGGGATGGGGGAGAGAATTGGAAGGTTAAAAGTGAGAAAACTCATGGGTTGAGAAGACAACAGCTTAATAGGTAAAGCAAAAGCCACACACGCAAGCAAAGCAAAACAAGGAATTCATTCACCACTCCCCATCAGCAGGTGGGTGTGCAGCCACCTCCAGGAAAGCAGGGCTCCATCACATGTAGCAGTTACTTGGGAAGACAAACACCATAACTCTGAACACTCACCCCTTCCTTCTTCTTCCCCCAGCTTTACATACTGAGCATGACGTCCTGTGGTATGGAATATTCCTGTGGCCAGTTTTGGTCAGCTGTTCCAGCTGTGTCCCCTCCCAGCTTACTGTGCACCCTCAGCATACTCACTGGTGGGGTGGTGCAAGAAACAGAAAATGTCTTGACGCTGTGTAAGCACTGCTCAGCAGTAACGAAAACATCCCTGTGTTATCAACACTGTTTTCAGCACAAATCCAAAACACAGCCCCATAAAAGCTATTATGAAAAAAAATTAACTCTACCCCAGCCAAACCCAGCACACAGATCTATCTTACACTTATAACCTGGGGACACTGTCTTTGGGATGGAACAATGTTCTCTTACTACTATAACTAATGACATCTTTTTCTAAATTCAGTTGTCTTATAATTCATTCCCTGTAGTCCTTTTTATTGTGTTTGTAGGAACGGTTTTATCTTTAGTAGATCACGTTTTTCCAGATGCTCTGAGAAGGAATCTATAGAAAACAGTTATATGTTTCAAATGATGGGATTTTTATCAGAGCATAATCTTTCTGTGCAGGCCTTTGCATTTTAAAAACAAATCAATTTCTATGATGTCAGCATGTTTATCATTTCAGTCCTGGGAACATTTTCTTGGCATCTGGGTTTGATCTTCTAGGTGTGTCTAATTCTTATAAAGCCACAGCTGTGTGAATTAGATTTCCTAGGAAAGCCTGCCATATCTCAGGATTTCACTGGAATACAACTTAAGTCTCATTTCTCACCTTTGAATTGTTCTGAAGCCCAGAGCGTTTTTATAATTGAATCATGGGTTTCGCAGGAGAATGTAAAGCAACGCTTCCTACAACCTCAAAGGCCAATTTTTTTCCCCTTTGGATTCCTACAGAACAACAAAGACAGTTCAAAGTTTGCCTCATTATTTAAGCCCTGCAGCATGTTTACAGAGTACATTAAAAAAAGGACTTTTTCTGTTTTGCATGTAAAGTGCTAGTCTTACCTTTAGGTACTTGTGTATGGTATTAAAGCAAAAGACAGCACTGCAAACCCAACGTTCTGTTGTCATTTTGAGTTTTATTTGGGGGTGGGGGAGGTGTCATGGAGGAATCTACTTTTCTCAGAATCTGGCATTTCCAGCTGTATTTTTAATGACATAAACTTTGATCCCATTTTGATAATAAGCTGTCATTTTTAGATTAGATCAATATGCATACAGCCACTCCTGCTTTGTATACAAGCAGATGCCTGTCTGCAGTATGTGGGTATTGAATATTTGATCCATTTTTATTTCAGCAAGGTTTCAGTGTGAAACATCCAATATTAGTTTTATTTCCAGAACAAAAGCCAGGTACTTTCATTTAGACTGATAGGCCTCCCATCAGAAGGATCTGTATGGGGACCCTTTGCTTAAGTGATTCAAAGTCATCCTGAGGTTAACAGTCCCCTATTATCACCGTCAGAAAGGCAGAGCTTTTTTCCATCCATTCTCATGTTATGATGGTGACAGAGGGAGGGTGGCTGTTGAAATTCATCAATGAAACATTTCAACTCAAATTAAATAATACTGAGTTGGCATAAGATTGAGTGGGGGACAGAGGATGTGGGGGTAGCTCTTTTTCTGGGATACTTTTCTGCAGAATTAGATACATACCTCTCTCCTGTCCCCTTACATTATTGGGTCTTTCTCTTTGGAGATTCTCCCCACCAGTGTCAGAGGAGGGCTCTCACTGTGCTCCTGGATTTCTGCTGGTGCGTTGGTATTGGTCTCAGCCAGAATCATCACCTAGCTGGGTAGTTCAACCCAGACAAGTAGCTTCTGCAAAGGAGCTATTTAGTCAGGGATGATTAATGATGCGGTGGAAGGTCCAGCACCTCAGTGCAAGGCCAGAAATCACTCATGCAAAGTTTGTCCCCTCCTCATGAGATCAGCTTTCCCTCAGGCAGCCAGCCATTCAAGCTTTCCTACCATCCAGGTGTGGCAACAACACTTTGTTTGGCATTAGTGTAACTTGTGTCAAAGGGCAAGCCAGGAGAATTTCATCTGCAGTTAATGAAACCAAGTTTAATGTGGCAGAGTCGATTAAACTAAGAAGTGGGAGTACTGAGATGTCTCTATGATGTGGAACAAAACAATCAACTTCTGCTCTCTGATCCAAGGTCCACATCTATTTTAGACAGAGCCAGCTCAATGCCAAGCAAATTAATGACAACTTTACTGATTTGTTCTCTGGGGAGTTAAACGTTCCTCACTGCATCCCATAGTAACATTTTTTTAATTTCCTTTCTGTTGTGATGCTTCTGGATACATACACCCATAAATGTTTCTTGGGAGATTTTAGCAGGTGCTTATGTTTTATACAACAGCAGTGGGCTCTGTGAATCATTTGATGCAGCCAAGTACTTCATCAGATGAAGAGTGTCATCTGCTCAGGAGCTAGGTGAGTGAGGGAGCGGTGTTTAGCCTGGTGGAAGGAGTGCTGTGCTGGGATGGCCATGGACTGCTTGCAAGTGGTTGTGGTGCCCTTCCTTACTGTGGGCCAGAGTTGTGGTAGGGTTGAGCCTAGACGGCTTGGGAAGTAAGCCTCAGGTCTTAGCTGCTTATCCAGCCTCGCCTTGCACTGCAATGGGAGCTGTTATCTGTTGTCTGTGAATCATCCCCGAAGGACCTCCACTTCCCTTCCAGCTTTCAGAATCAGATAGCATGTCCCTTGAGCTTCTGGGCCATTTGAAGTTTTATGACATAACAACCACTCCTGGCTTGGCCTGTAAAATCATTAGTAGTCATGTCACTCACACCAAAGCTGAGAATATCACTATTATAGACTGCTGTGAACATTGCCCAGCCAACAGCTCTCTCTGTACGTGTGTCTGATGCATCAGGCCATTGTAAGGAGCAGCTTGTACCTCCTTTGTGACTTTGTGTCAGGGCCCACAGTTATAAAGGCACCTGAATACAATGAGGCTTCTGAACAAGGCATGTTCTGGCTGGAGAAGGCGTTGCATTATCCTCCTCTTTCCGTTTGTCCTTGGATGGAAAGGGAGCTGTTCATCCAGCTGCACTGCGTTGTCATGCAAAGAGCTTTCCAATGAAGTGCATTCAGAGTACATAACAGCATTTTAGTCTTCAAAGACTGTATTTCATTCTTATTACGGGGACTGTAAGAACTATGAGAAATAAGCCAGTTGTGTAGAGATGTTGCTCCAGGCACTTCAGTAAAAATGCATCAATTTGAGCTGATCTGTGAAGGTTTACATTGGGACAAAGGGTGAAAGATTACGTCAGCTGGGCTGCCATTGACATCCATCAGGATGTTGACCTCACCTTTGTGCTTATGCTGCTGCTGGCCCATATTATTCGCCAATGCACGGTCCCCAAGAAAAAAAGCCTGTGAGCGTCAAACGAGCGGCATGAAAATCTCCTGAGTTCTTCCAATGCATACCAAAAAGATGAGGAAAGGATCAGTCATGCCCATGATATAGCTCACTGGTCAATTAAGATGGCTCGTGCTTGAATCCTAGCTGCACTGGTTCTATGGCTTCTCAGATCAGTGGACTTGCGGCAGAGATGAACTCACCCTGCCATTTGTTGTGCTGCTCTCCCCACTATCATTTCATAGCTCCAGAAGAAAAACAAACACAAACTATAATTTACGTGCTGGCAACTCAATAGAGACTAGCTGTTACTTAAACTGTGAAAGACAGACACACAATATAGAATTTTTAATGAGATGGCATGGGGTAGAAAAAGGAATGTCAGAGATGCTATCTATCTATAAGATACTTTGCAAGCTTTTTAGTCTTATGATTTCCTTTCACTGTAGCAGGAGTCACGCAGATAAATCCTTGCACAGTCCTTTCTAAAGTTAACCTACTGGATTTAGACTTAGTTTTCAGTGGCCTTTCTGACATTTGTTGGCACTTGTCCTAAACTTTATTTCTACAGCAAGTTTCCGTGGGCTGAGATACTTCCATCACCTGCTTCTGTGGGCTTCTTTTCTAAAAATGTGGTGATTGACACCTTAGTGATTAATATATGAGTAAAAGTCTTCATTGACTGACTTTTGTAATATTGTTGGCTCTTTAAGCTGTTCAGATCATGTCCTCCAAATCCAGGAAAGATTTCCATCCTTACTTTGTCTTATTATATAAGGCAGATTAATATCTTGTAGAGCTGTTGATAGCACAGGCCAGGAATCACTACAAACAACAAAGGAGGAGGAAAGGAAACCAGGCTGTGTTATTTAGACACTGAGAACTTTAGAAAGTATTGGATGATGCTAGAAGCTGGAGAAAAGCAAGTTACCATTTAATATGAAATATATATTAATTTATTTCAAGAGCAAAGGAATCCTATAATTCCTGTCAGAGCCATGAGAAATTCTGCAGTCTCCTTGACTGTTGTACTGACAGGCTAAATGATGGAGGGGAGGCAGGAAGGAGGGGAATTCTACCTGGGTTTTTTTTCTTCTCATTTTGCTAATTATTATACCACCTAAGAGATATAGTTACTACTGAAATCTCATATTGATGTTAGTATTCTGTATAAAAAGGAAGAGACTTCTGATGAAGCTCTCCAACGACTTTGGCTTCTGCCTGAAAAATAACTGCATTTAAGTCCCATGAGTTTTTCAGAGAAACTCCCCAGAGTTATACTAAGAGTATAAGTAATATAACTTATACCAAGTTATACTCCTAAGAGCATAACTCTTAGTTACCCAAATAGATAAAACTGTCCTTTATCTGATAGGTATAAACATCAGTGGTCACATGCCTAGATTAGCACTTGCTAGTGAGATGGAGAGAATCAGAAAAGAAGGTAAAACTCATGGGTTGGGGTAAAGACAATTTAATAGGACAGAAAAGGAAGGGAAAAAATAATAATGATAAAAGAATATACAAAACAAGTGATGCATAATGCAATTGCTCACCACCTGCTGACCGATATCCAGCCAGTCCTTGAGCAGCAGCAACCACCACCAGACCAACTCCGCTCAGCCTTATTGTTCAGCATGACATCATATGGTATGGAAAATCCCTTAGGCCAGTTTGGCTGTGCCCCCTCCCACCTTCCTGTGCACCCCCAGCCCCCTTGCTGGCACG
>NW_010544015.1:0-29844 GCF_000687285.1 Phaethon lepturus | reverse complement strand
ATGAGAAGCTGAAACCCCCTTGACTTAGTGTAAGCACTGCTCAGCAACAACTAAAACATCAATGTGTTATCAACATTATTCTCATCTTAAATCCAAAACACAGCACTATACCAACTACTATGGTATCCTGGGGTGCACCAATGGTATCCTGTGGTGCATTAAGAAGCGTGTGACCAGCTAGTCAAGAGAGGTTATCTTCCCCCTCTACCCTGCATGGGTGAGGCCTCATCTGGAGTATTGTGTCCAGTTCTGGGCTCCCCAGTTCAAGAGAGACAGGGAACTTTTGGAGAGAGTCCAACGGAGGGCTACGAGGATGATTAAGGGACTGGACCATCTCTCGTATGAGGAAAGGCTGAGAGACCTGGGGCTGTTTAGTCTGGAGAAGAGAAGGCTGAGAGGGGACCTTATCAATGTCTATAAATATCTGAAGGGTGGCTGTCAGGAGGATGGAGCCAGTCTCTTTTCAGTAGTGCCCAGTGATAGAACAAGTTGCAATGGGCAAAAACTGCAGCACAGAAAGCTCCACCTCAAGGAAAAAGGAAAAACTTCTTTACTGTGAGGGTGACAGAGCACTGGAACAGGCTGCCCAGAGAGACTGTGAAGTCTCCTTCTCTGGAGACCTTCAAAACCCGACTGGACACGTTCCTGTGCAACCTGCCCTCGGTGATCCTGCCTTGGCAGGGGGGTGGGACCAGATGATCTTCAGAGGTCCTTCCAACCCCTACCATTCTGTGACACTAGGAAGAAAATTAACTCTATCCCAGCCAAAACCAGGATACATGGACACTACAGTAATCATCCTAGAAATATCCTGACAACTCTGGAGTAACTGGTAATATCGTAGCTGTTTACATTTTACTGCAATAAGTTCTGCTACTAAGCAAACCATGTAAGAGGACATAGCTCATAGCAATCTGGTTTGGCAATGGATGTAGCCAACTAATTAGAGAAACAAGTTAATGATGTTGTTTTTAGTAGGCTGGAGGAAGACTGGAAAATTAATTGTGACACTTAAAATATTTTGATTTGTAGGCAACAGATTGGAGATGGAGTTGAAACCACATTGTTTAAAATTGCTTGATGGCAATCAGGATTTCTTAATGTTCCTCTGAAGCAAAATAAATCAAAAAAATCAGGTAAAGCAAACATGTCACTTTAAATAAAGCAAGGTAAATAATGTGCCTAGTGCAACTGAAGAGTGAGGGAAGTTCAACTTCCAACACAGGGAGGGTTAACTAGAGACCTGAAGTAGTGGTATATCTCCTGACAAGTGTCATGAAATAAAGACATCTTCAGTATGTCCCAGCAAAGACAAATACTTCTGCACATGAGTGGATTGTTTTGTTTTCTGCATTACCACATTGAAAGAAGCATTTAAGTATCTAAATCCTTAGTGAGTCTTAGTTTAGGATCCTAAATGGGAGGTAGACATCTGCCAGGTTTCAGATCTGGGCCTACTGTGAGATATCCACACTCAATTCCCGTATTTATTTCAGAGAACGGATGTGGAAAAGGGAAGGTACATATATTTCACATATGTACATATATATGTGTGTTCAGTCCACCTTACTTAGGCCTTGGCTGAGGCAATTGCATTTTTCCATCTCTTATGTTTCTGCACCTAAGCTTTTATTCATAAGACCAAATTCCACAGCATCAGTAAACAATTTTAGTGAGGCAAGTAGAAAAGTGAAGAAGGACACAGGGAGCAATCAAAGAAAGAGATGAGGACCTGGCAGTTATTATCATGGCAGTGACAGTTGGACAGGAAGGAATGTCTAACCATGGAGCAAAGCTAAAGCCAACCATCTTGCCCTTAACTGACTGTTACAGCGAAGGAAAATTCATCAATAAGTGTTGGCATCACCAATATTTTCTTCACTTCAGAGTAGTTTCAGGCACATTTGGAGACAAATATTGACATGAGCAATGGCAGGTGCCTTTCGTGGAGGTAAATAAAGTATTTTTATTGGGCTGTTCCTTTTGCCTTAAAATAGTTCCATTTTCCCTTGGCACGATAGTGTAAATGCCTACATACCAGGCTTGAACAAAGGTCTGTCTTGTCCAGCATCCCACCTCCGTTGACAGTGGTCAGTTACAGATGCTCAGTATATGAGAAGGCATATAAAGGCTAAACCTTCCCCTGACATATTCTCCCGGCTTCCAGCAGACCGTGGCTCAGAGACTTCCCCCACATTCTTGGCCTTCACAGCCATTTGACTGGTTGTTTACACTATTTTTGTCCAGAGTTTGCTTCCTCTGAGGGGAAGTTTTGGGACTCTCTTTGTCCCAGTGGGCATCCTCTTCTGTTTCAGAATAAGAGAAGAAACAAGCTGGGGTCTGAGCCTCTGTCCATGTGTTTTGCCAACTGGAACCTCTGTTCTCTTGTCATTTTCAGTTGTGCAAATAATCTGTTGATGGATGTTTTGGGGAAGCTCAAGGTTGTTTTTTTTGAGTGTGGTGAATAAAATGGGATATTTTCCACGTGGAATATGCCGTTATTATTTATTATAGCTGTTGACAAATTGAAAAAAAGAACTATTTAAAACTTGCACTAATAACTGTGATAAACCTCCCAATCAACTTTTGACAGTTTATTTTTGAACATTTTAAAACTGAATAACATGAGTGGACTTCTTGAATAAATTAAGTTACATATATATACCTGAATATATATGTACACATACATACATACACACACGTATGCTTAAATATATAAAGAGATAGAGAATGTAATCTTTTGGCTTGGAATTTTTAGTATTTTAATATTCAGGAGCAATGTGATCATAAACAAAGCCTAGATTTTTTTCTGAGATTTTAACCTCGTTGAAATACTATCCTTTTCTCTTTTAAGAAAAAAAAAGATGGTATCTCAGTGGATGTGTGACATGCAGTACACTAGCAGCTAAGTTGGAATGGTTAGAAATTGCTAGCTGTGTTACTTCTGTAATTATTGACATGAAAAAATACAATTTACCCTGCCTTGGTTTCCTAAAGAAAAATTACACTGTTTTATTTTACTTAAAATACCAGTCTTCACTTTTGGTTTGTGATCACTCTGTAACAACACTATCTGTTTGAAACAAACGGGATGGCATCTGTACAAAATGGAACAAGTGTAATGAGGTAATAGCCCGTCCTTTATGATCACTTATCTCCCTGGAATTCGCCGTCGTTCAGAAGGCTTAATGTTCTATGAGTTAATGCAAAAGCTGTACAAGTTGGCCAGATCTTGAAGCCCTGTTGGTTTCTCGGGCATTATTAACAGCTTGCTTTGTAGGTTCTTATTCATATGACTTGCTTTTAATGAACTTCAAATACCCATTCTGCTCATGTCAGTCTCCCTGGCTAAAGAAATACCAGAGTTTCAACTTCAGAGGGTCTAAAAACTTCCAGAAAAAGAGAATGAAACTGAAGGAGTTTTTTTTTTAAAATGCTCTGAAGAAAGTAGATTGATGAATTTGGCACTGGGGAACTAAAGCAGGGCCTTGAAACATTACTGTTAAATGTTAGCCCTAGAGCTATATCCTAGGGTCTGCAATGCATAAGGCTGGAAGCACTTATTTCAACACTCTTCGCTGTGGTAAGAGTTCAGTAAATGGTCAAAAAGACTCAAAGGAAAATTTAACCTTAAGAATAGACCCCTGTACACAGTTTCTATCAGGCAGAGGAGGTGTCTTTCTAGCTTTAAACACGACTGTTATCTGGTAGACTTACAGTTATGGCCCTGACAATGCCACTATACTCACCATTCATATTCATAGTCATAGATTATCTTAACTAAAAAGACTCATATTCACAATCATATTCACGTGTAGATACAGGATCAAGCTTTACATTGTGTAAGTGCAGCTGAATTTCAGGTATCGAGTAATTTACCAAGAATGGTACCATTTGAGGTCTTACATGTGCAGCTAGAATTCACAACTGTGAATTTGACTTTAAATATTATTTGGGTTGAGCCAAAAGGATTGTCTAACAATAAATAGTTTGGCTCTCTGGGAGACAGTCAGCATTGCAACTGGGTAAATTTCGTCAGATCTTCCCACAGAGTGTCTGTATAATATCTTCTATTACGCAGGCAGTCTGTGGTGGTCATCTTGGTAAAGAAAAGGCCTGTGAAAACAGTCTCTATTACTTTGCTCAGTAGTTTAAATAATAGCAATGTCACTTGCAATGAGACATTTACATACCTCTTTTTTCAGCATTGTCTAATTAATTGC
Source organism: Phaethon lepturus (assembly GCF_000687285.1). Taxonomy (NCBI): domain Eukaryota; kingdom Metazoa; phylum Chordata; class Aves; order Phaethontiformes; family Phaethontidae; genus Phaethon; species Phaethon lepturus. The sequence goes on along the minus strand of NW_010544015.1, from coordinate 25,621 downwards.
CTTATTAGATGATTTTGGGGAATTCTTCTTGGAAAGCTCTAACGTCTCCATGCCATTGTTGAAAGATATGAAGTTTAGGGGAGCGTGGCATTTGGGCTAAGGAAGTACCTGGATTAAGATAGACAAAAGACAGGAGGTGAACCTGTGGGGGTGGGAAGAGTCTCTGTGTCTCAGCTCTCCCACATTTTCAAGGTCATGATGTCATTTCCTCCTCCCTTAACAGCCAGCTCCTGCCAGTTCTGTCCTGGGGCATATAAAGCCAAAAACCATATACACCAAAACCAACCCTTTCTTACAACATCTCTCTCCCTTCTGTCTCTCTGGTTAAACATTTGCCCATAGTTTCTGCTGCTTCTCTCCTCTCATAATGCATTTTCCTCTTCTGCAGATGATCTCAGCCTTGTTCTCTTCTACAGCATTAAAAATACAATGGCTAGAATAATTTCCTTTGCCTGTGACTTTTACCTAGTAATTTCTTTTTGAATCAGAATCTTCTGGATCAGATTTCAGGCTACACCCCTTACTTCCAAGTTCTCTGCCCAAGTTTCAGCTTCTGTTACCCATTTCTCTTCTACTCCACTGTTCTTCTGCCTGTTTCAGTCCATCTTTCAATCAAGTCTTCCCCCATAAAGCCCTACCCTATCAGAAATTAATGGCAATGCAGTCATCCTTTCTCTCCTATCACTGAATCCCAAGACTCAGCATTTGATCTGCCACCAGGATCTTCAAGTGTTTGGCGTAACCCAGCCAGGTGAGAGAAAAGAATCTGCCTTTGCTGATCCCCGCAGGCAATCCCTGACAATTCGTTATGCTCAACTCTTTTCAGGAGTTAACGTCTTTGATTTCTCCCTTGTGACTATACACAGTTACACAGAGTTAAACTAATAGATAGACTGAAAAATATAGATCAGAAAGTTTGGCTATGGTGAGACAAATTTTATCCAAAGTACAGGGACTGTGATGGGACCACAACTCTTCAGTACTAAAATGAAAGGAAAATTACTGCAACATATGATAAGATTTTCAGAGAGGGAGAAAATGTAGGAGGGAGCATGGAAATAGGCCAGTAATTTACACATCAGTATTTCCCGTGAAAGAAGAGACACAGAAAATTATTTTTAAATTATCTGTAATGCTTTACTGCTCTGACTTCTTAGGCACCATTCTTGCTTCCATTTCTAATGGCTGGCTCCAGGGCTTAATCTCTATTGGGGTGCAATATAGGATCTCTCAATTTATTGCTCTTTCAATTCATGACCACCAGCAGTGAAGGAACACCTTAGTAAAGTCCATACCAAGTGGTAATGGTATTGTGCGGTAAGTGGTAAATCATAGCCTTGTCCTCTTCAAAGAAGACACCTCTCCCATCAACACGTACATAAAATTAGTGACTGCCTTTTCTTGCTAATTCTGTTCTCCTGCAGGAAAAAGCTTAGATCAAAACAGTAGTGTCATAAGCAGCCTGCAAAAGTACCTCTTTTGCATGTATATATGTGCGTGCAGTCATGTATGCATGTCTCTGTGTGTAAGTATACCTTTAATCATTGAGCTGATCACTGTGTTCACCAGGAAAGAGCCTGAGCTCATCATTTAATTAAAATACCTTTTTTTTCCATCAAAACCACATGGATTTTATTTGCATGTGGCTTTATATCCCCCACCCTGGATGTTTCTGTAATAGTAGCCGTGGAAAAGAATTTCTGTCATTTTGTATTGATGACTAAAGGGTTAGCAGCCATCTAGAGGGAGAAAGAGGGGGGAATTATCCGGGTAGGCTTACATTAGCCAGTTGACATAACAGCTACTTGGGTGGTATGAGGTTTCTGCGATGTATATGGCCGTTTAGTGCTTTCTCTTGCCAAAACATCTGGAATCCAAAATCCAGTCGTTAGACAGCCACACATGTTAGCAAAACAACTGGACAGAGAAAACAGGCTGAAGGAAAAAAACCCCATGATAAGGCATCATTGTTACCACTAGGAAATTAGACATTTAAGGTTGTACTTCAAAGCAAGCATTTTTATTATAGCATACTTGAACGGTTTGATTTATTGTGCAGCAGAGCGAGACTGTGGCAGATCCTCCTGCCTCACAGGGGAAAATACATTTATTGTCCAAGGAAGCCACGTACTAAGTAGTTTTAAAAGCAACGTGCAGATAAGAAGAGAACCTTGTTCCTCCCTGCAGCACCTCTCCTTACACACACAAAACACTGTGAGAGGCTGTTTTTAGGAGAACAAAGCATGATTTCTGCTTTCTGACACTACACCATTTTGGACTTGAAAACAAGTAAAAGATACCATGGTTTTCACTGCAGGTCTATAAAAATGAGAACAAAAGATAATGCATCTGGCATCTGCAGGGATGATTTTACCCAAGGAGGTAAGTGGAAAAGATGGCTTTCTCTCCCATTAATAATGACCCATATTGCACGTAGTTGGATAATTGTACAGCCAGCCTTCACCACATCTTAACAGACCGGGCTTACGATGACGCTGATGCATGTTCTGCATCAAGTCAGCACTGGCACATACCAAATGCCTAGCAGACCTGTACTTCACACTGCTTTCACCTCCAAGTCTTTGCTGAAATGAGAGGAGATACAGAGAGTGGGCTATGAGGAGACAGAGCCATAGGATACTATTGCCCCCATTGCTTCCAAAATCTCATCACTCGGAAATTATAATTCTTTAACTGTAATCTTAAAAAATGTTTGGAAAATGTTCATAAACATGTTTCTGAATCCCTTTGTGTAGTTGAAACATTTTTATAAGATTAAAAACGTGGGGAAAGCTGGCACAAAGATTGTTTGAACAAGTGTGCTTGTGATTTCTTTTCCTAAGGTAAGTATGTGTAAGATTAGGAGACTTAACAACTGTGCTGGTGAGTTCTGAGTGTTGTTTGTTTGAGAACATGAACGTGTTGCTTGCAAAGCCAGGAACTCTGGGAGATTGAAAAACTGGGGTCTGAGATGAAATGAACTGAGAGGAATTGAAAAACATAGGTGGTGCCTTAGAGGAAACCTGAGGCAGAGCATGTTTCCTGACGGCTAGCACAGGAGACTTGGGATGCTCTGCTTAATTTTCTCCTTCTGCTGCTGACACCCTCTGACCTTTGGATGAATCAATTAGCTTCTCTCTACTTCACTTAACATTTTTTTAAAAGGTGACTTCCTGCTTCACAGCAGGGGCAGGAGAGAAAAGGAGGTGGGAAACGAGGTTTGATTATTTGGGAAAGAAAAAAGAAAGATCCTTAGAGAAAAGTGTCCTTGTTTTAAAAGTGCTATTATAATACTAGTGCAAATAGCTTAGAACATTATTTTTTATCCCAAATTAGAATAGAGAAAAAAGCCCCTTGCTCTGAAACCCTGCCCAGAGAGATGGATGGTCTTCTGTGCATACTTCTAGCCCTGTGGAGAGGGTGAGAGAGCAAACAGCACGTGAAAGTTTAGCCCAGCTGCTGCTCGCGCTGCTGGGGGAGGCTCAGAGGCTACCCCGACAGTCCTGGTGCAAAAGAGCCTGTCCAGGGAGAAAGAACAGAGTGCTCCACATTTCAAAACGCACAGAGCTGGCAGGACAAAGACATGAGTCCTTTTTTTTTGAAGGCTAGAAACTTCTTCAACTTCCACATTGGCAGAAATATCAAAAGGTCACCAGCGTGTCTCATGTTACTTTGGGGGGAGATGGGGACTGATCAGCTTTGGGGTGGTATGTTTATAGAATCTGACCCTCCGTTTCAAAAATCAAAGGCATTCCTCTCAGCCCATGCATCAGAGAGAGATTTCCTTGGAGTCAAAAGTTTCATCATACGGCAAGAGGACCTGTGAGGGATTGTTTTATTACGAGAAGGCCAGGGAGAAAAAGTAGGTGATTTATTTAAGTAGCAGGCAGGCAGCCTCCCAGAAGAGAGAGCCTATCTTACCCTCCACATTCTCAGCTAATGAATGAGCCTGGGAAATTGGAGCAAGATCAAAGTTTCTTTACGACAAAATTGCTGACATTCCTGAAATAGCTGAGAGTTCCTCTGTTCACACCAAGTATGAATCAAGTTCACTGATACACAAAGTGCTCACAATGGGACGGTCCGCTGCATTGCTACCTTGACTCTCAGCTTATCACCCTGCCTGACCTCTGCCTAAAGCAGTTAAGAAATTATTGCTTCTTCACCCGATGTTCTCTTCCGTATGAAGATGTAAAAGGTCAAGATGTGTAGCCGCAAAACAGGGGAAAACTTCAAAATTCTAATGCAAGAATATGGGATACAATGTTTAGAGTGCTGTAGCCTAACAGGGTAAATGATCTTAAAAGAAAAAAATAGCCCCAGCCAACTTCTAAATTTAATGCATTCTCCAATATAGGTGTGCTAGCAAGGTAAGGTTAATTTCTGAAAGGGACCGCTATTAATCTTAGGTCCACTGATTTAACACAGGAAGCTGCAAGCTGATACATGGCCCCCTTAGAAGTAGGACCCTGTCCCAACTCCCAGGTCCTATAGCCTGATGTGCTAATGGGGTTCAACCCAGGATCTAGGTGAATGGGTCCGAGGGCAGACTGAGGCTTTAAAACACGTCACACATGCACAGGGTAGTAGGAGACAGATACTGCCAACTATAGGGCTTTTGTGTAATGCCTCCTACTGCATTCTAAAAATAATTCTGAAAATCATACTCTATTTAAAAATAACTATAGTATAACTTTCAGTGTTGATAATAAACATTTGAATTTCCTGACTTTTTAGGGATGATCAGGGTTTTATATAATGGAGGAAGAGAAAACTGACAGGCTCAGGACATGGTTCTGAGCTGGTCTGCCCCAGGTCGGCAGGACTTGCTGGGTACCACACTTGATCAGTGTTACGACTTTTTCCAGCAATAATGCATGCCTTAATGACTCAGGAAAGTAGCAATTAATTTTACCGGGATTTTTGAGGACGACGGCAGAAACACAATTGACCCAGGACTATTTTAATGAAATAGATCATTATATACTTAGTATTTTGAAAGGATATGTTTTCACTTGAAAAAAATCAAAGCTGCAAAGCTGCTTCAGGAACAAATTGTGAATCTGGACCTCAGCAGTTGTGATTAGTCTCACAAGTGCTCTGTCACTGACTCCTCCTCCTGTGTCCCTTTCTCTTTAAGCTTGTCACACAAGGGAAGTTAAACTGCATTAAAAACAGCCTTGCAATGTCACTTCATCAGTCCAAATCCATCCGAGCGAAGAGGTGGCTTTTGTTTTACTCCCAGGCATTGCTCAAAGGCAGTTCTTTCCACGGATTTGCCGAGCATTGTGGACAGAAACTCCCTTACACTCCTGCCTTGCTCCATGCACTGTGTAACTATTTCAAAAGTTCTGCTGCGGGGTGTGTAATTCATTAAACTCCAGACGTTAATGGTGGCTTTCAGTGTGTGGTGTGCTGCATTTGTATAGGCATAAATGACAGTCTTATCACTAACACCCTGCACCCGGCCTCAGAGTTCATCATTTGGAAGTATTACTTATCTGCTGCACTCCAAGGTCTGGTAAATGTAACCCACATTGTTTGTCCAACATTGTGGTAGGTTTCTTAATGCTGAGGCAGAGTGCTGTGGAAAATGTGCTGTGTTACAATTTTCACCTGTGTTCCCACAATAGTTTTCTGTGGCACAGCTAATGTAGATAACGGCGGTGTTAGCTTTCATCCTTTAATCATTACCCTATGACAACTTTATATATTTTCTATTGCCGTGGGTAGTGAGGCATATCCCAGGACACTTGGAAAAGTACTGTCTGTTTAGTGCCTTAAGTGACTGGAAGATGGCTGTGAGGTATACCTTTGAGGGAATGAAAGTTCACGTAGCAAAAGGCCCGTGAGAGGTGATCTGATCTTGCCTTGAAATAAAATTATCATCTGCTGTGTGCTGCACAGCATCTGCATGAACCATGGGGAAGGTCCTGAGCACTGTCTGGCAGGGGTACAGATGCTGGCGGGGCAGACCATGCACCAGGTGAGGTACTCTCTTTTACACAGCCTATTCACAAGCAGTGGTGCAGAGGCACTGGCCTCCTTGTTGGCTTTGGACCTGTGAAATCAGCCTGCTGAGATGCATCTTCTTGAAGGGAATGCCTGAGTCTGGAGACTGATGGCTGCAAGGGGAGAGAAGTAACAGGCAGTTACTGCTCACTGATCTCTTTTCATAGCATCAAAGCTAATATAATGCTTGTTTTTTCTCTTCTTGCAGTTTTGGTCTGTAACCTGTGCAGCCTGGGAGGCTTTGAGGGTGATAAATCCCTTCTGCTTTCCTGCTATGTGCCTTGCCACACTAATGCATGGAAAAAGTGATGCCTCAGAGCTGGTAGTTAATGGCATCTGCAGTTGCTATGCCACACTAAATTTCTCATGTCTAGAAGGGTTTGGATCTGGAGCTGTATTTAACAGTTGAGATGATGAGGAAGCTGAGGGTCATTGACAGCAGGGTCCTACTGAAGGCATCAAAAATATGTGCTATGAAAAGGCAAGGGAACTTTTGCATTATATCATGGGATTGTACGCCTAGGTCTGCTGCTGACTTTATGCTTGACTTCTTACAAATCTGTCAAATTCCCTGTTTGCTGTGACTTTTCTGTGTGTACCCTCTTGAGGAAAAGGGTCCTCATGCGTTTCTCTGCACAGCAGCCAGACCAAAGGGGTCCTGGTCACATCTGAGACTTCTATGAGTCCCTATCCTACAAACACAGAAGCAAGAGTTTGGGAAGTATGAGGAAGGTGACATTTGTGTATCATACATGCTGCCTTCTAGGTAAGTGCCAACATTTTTACGTGCCCCGAGAGCTACAATAATGATTTCACAAGTCATTATCTTGAAGCTCTGACGTGTGAATATTAAAAGGAAATGTGTGGTCAGAGCAGCAGGACTTTCAAAAACTTTGGTGCTAGGAGGAAATTCCCAGCCTGTGAAGCCTGAGTGGGATAGGCAGCAATTTTCATTTTAGAGTTGGATGACACTAATTTTTTCAGCAAAGAATAATTTTCTTTGCAGCAATTGATAAAAGCTTGAAAGAGATGTTGTGTAGCACCTGTGGTATGTTACTCCATTATTGCAGGAATTTCCTGCAGTGAAATATGTAGTGGCGGGATGCAGACAGATCTGTTTGGGAATAGCCTTGATGAAGAAACTCACATTCAAAACCCAAAGAGCCCTGGTGCCAGGCAGAGCCTCTCAGTGCACTGCTGAACACCCCGCTGCGAGGCACAGGGTACAAGCAGACCAAAGGCCTTGTGTACTTCAGCTAGACATATTTCTTTCTTGGAGAAGAGTCATCTGTGATTCAAAAGATATCATGTTGACCCTATACACAACGGCTTCCACAACTTTTGTGACAGACTCCTTACAAGCATCTTTTCTTATAATGAAAGCATATGCTTTTGAAATGACAGCTATTTCCATACAGTATCACTCTATTGTGTCCTTCCAAATACCTTGCCAGCTGTGCAGGGCAACCGCTGGGGTTTGGCTGCACTGATGGCCTCCAATGCCCCACCAGGCCCCTGGCTGAAGTGTACTGTGACCACTCTCCCACAGCAAAATACGACATGAGACTTCAAGGGCTCCTCTACAGAAGAAAACATTTTTGAAGTGCTGAAAGACACTTGGGAGGATCTGCAAAACAATCCTAGCACTGTCTTGACATTCATACCCCACTGCATTGCGTCAGTCTTTGAAAGAATGATACCACTTTTACTTTTTCTAGTTTAAATAAACCAAAGGTGTAACTCAGGACCTGGTCTGAAGCTTGATGACGTCAATGGAAAGACTCTGTGTTGCTTTTTTTTTAACTTCAGTAGGCTTTGCACTCCTGCCCAGGTGGCATTTTCTCCTTGTAGTGGCTCTATATATGTCTCAGTGGCAATTCCAGCCACTTTGCAGCCCTTTGTCTCCCTGCGCCAGTCCATCTTCTGTCACAAGCACGGCCCTGCACTGGAAAAGGAGGATTACCTCTCTTTATATTATGATTTAGTTTGTTGACTTCTGTTTCAATCCCGTAATTGGCTTTCCATAGGCATTTGCAACAATTCTACTGATGAAAAAAGGGGATTTGCATGCTAGGAAAACCATCAGGGCTTTTCCTGTACTTTTTTATACTTGCCTGGAGTAAGCACTGTGGACTTCGATGCTGCAACCAGTTATGCATGTGGATAATTCCATCTATGTCAAAAATTTAATTAATTTTAACGGTGCAACTACCAGGTAAAGCTGTTCTACAAACACTCTTCGTGACCAGGCCTCCATGGGCCTTAACACATGCTATGGAAAACGATGAGAGTCTTCCTGAAGGGAAAACTGTGCAGGACTAGGGATGTTTGTTTGCTCTTGTGTTTGCAGAGATTAAGGCCCAAGGTTTTTTGCTTTAATATCAATTTTTTAAATGAGCTTTAGTATACTGATGTGCAGAGCTGTAATTCAGTAAATGTAAATTAGATGTAAATCTACCAATTTACATGTGAACATCGGGGGCAAACCGCTGCCTGTTCGTTCAGAGCTGTTTTTCATCCAGAGAGGCAAGGAGATGGAGCAGCTGAGCCTGGAGTCCAGCCTGTCGAGCAGAAGGCTGCACTCCGGAAAACACCCGCTCTCTACCTGGCTTGTACTGGAGCCAGCATCAGTTCCTCCCTGATGCTTTGCTAGGAGAACGGGGCATATCTAAGCATGGGAGTGTAGAACGGGACTGTGGAGATGATGTTGCTTTTCTGTGGAATGGAAGGCTGTCTCCAGTCTGATGGCTGCATTACAGGACAGCACTGGAAATTTAGGAAATTTGGGACCACAAAAGATCAACAAGGTGCCCTAAGGTCTGGGAGGCCTGCCTTATGGTGAAAAACATAGGCAGGTCTACTTATCTTATCAAGCAGAGGGAGAAGATTAAGAAGTGACTTACTGCAGTTGATACATACCTAAATAGAAAAACAATTTTCCAATAGCAGAGAGAGAGAGGTCTTTAATCTAGCAGACAAAGACATCACAAGATTCGATGGCAGGTGGCTACTACTGGATAAATTCACAGAGATATTCATGAGAGTGGTTGACTGCTGGTCCTGTTTACCTGGGGACATGAGGGATTCCCAGCTACTTCAAAGCTGTTAGTTGAAGAATGTGTGGTACTGCAGAAATTACATTCTATTTCAGCCACAAGATATGGACTTGACAGAGGAATTACAAGGATATTTTCTTGGACTTTGTTGCACAAATCAAGCAGGATAATCATAATGTTTTTTCCTGGCCTGCAATCCTCTAAATCTCTGAAAATGGATGAGGAGTGTAATAAGGGCATTTTTTTTTCTTTCCACTTGTCAGATCCACCAATGTGATACAGAGCATCAGATTCCACTGTGTTGGATGGCAAATATTTTCTATTCTACCAGCTTCAGTAAAGACCTAATGAAACAAAACATAACCCCTTTACCACGAAAGCTGCTGACATTTTCTATTAGCTCACCTAATGGAACTAGCAGGGCATTTTGCCTGCAGCTTTTTCCCACTTTGCCCAATTATTAGAAAGAGGCACTGGCAGCTCTTACAGCCTTTCTCACAATTATCTTTTTCGCTTAAGGCAAAAGCTTGTAACCCTGGCTCTGTTCTCGTGTGGGACAGCTGCAACATCGAGGGCTACGGTGCAAGTTATTTTTAGATACTGTGTAATACGTCTCACGCTAAACAGGGCAGGAAATCTGCAAATGAAAAATGCCTTTGGATGAGTTCCGAAGCAACTGATTGAGAGGTGATCTACTAATTGAGGCAAGCCTCTTCTTAATAGTTAAACTGTATTTCTTTCCTTAGAGTTGATCATGTCTGAGTCCGCTGAAATGCTTCAAAGAGAGATCTGCTGCTGCTTGTTATGGCTGCTTGGGTCATCTCTGTCACTAAACACCTCTGTTAACCCACTCCCCAGGTAAAGGATGTCTGCTATTTTATAGAAATATATGTATATATATTTTTTCTGTGCTGCTTTGTACAAGGTACGTCTACAGGAAGTCAATTGCGGGGAAAGAACTGCATGATTTTTGAAGGCCTGCACACTGATCCACCTTTCCTTCTGCACTTCTGCCACTATGTAGAAATGATGGGAAAATGTGTGCTGCTTACAGGGCACTGCCAGGGAGAGGGAAGGGGAAAGGAAATTTGTGCTGCTCTGTCCTGGCAGAATGCAAAAGCAGTAAGGGAGAGTGAGGGTGAGAGAGGACTTCAAGCTTGTGCGTGTGAAATCGCATTTCACAGCATGTGTATTCAGCTGTGAGGCACCTGACACTGTAGGAATGTCTGTAGAATGGGGCATTTTTGTCTGGTTCAGTAGAAGGTAAGAGAACACATACTTTAACTTGCAGGGAGGCAGCATTTTTGTCTCTTGTCACCTTTACTGTTTATCGCCAGGGTGAGTTATTAAACCAGTTGTGACAGTGTTTTAAGTGTTATAATTAATACAAAAAAGTAATGTTGTTGAAACAAGGAGTAAGCATTTGCAAATACATAGCAAGCTTTGCCCACAAGTAGAGAAATATGCTATATATCGGGTTTGAGGTTGCCATGTGCTAGTAGCATACACATTTCTCACTACACTACAATAGAGGAAAAACATTGTCCTCTAAAACGATTTTTCCTCCTGATCCACCTCTAAATTGGGTTGAACATTTTCAGGTTGAGTGGCCACATATTGTGGTTGGAAAAGCTTCTCCAGAGTGCTGAGTATGTGCAACCTCTCCTTACTGTGGAGTTCAAATAATCATTTTCAAAATGAGACCCCGGGGTAGGGAGGTGTAGAGGTGCCTCAGCAGAAGCCTCCGCTGCCTGATCCCCATTAAGGACTTGATTAAAGTAAGTGTAGAAGACCTGGGGCTCCTTGGCTCCAAGGAAACAGTGAACAAATCATGATGCCAGCAGTAAAGGAATGAACAAAATCCCCTGAATAGAAAATGGAGCTCTTAACAGATGGAACAGACTTGCTGGAAATTTGGAGGTAAGCTGGCTAGGGGTGCTTCACTGTATGTTTGTAAGCAAGACAATGCAAAAAATAATCTAGTGGGGAGTAAGGTGGTATCAGGCCTTGGTATCAGAAAGAAAATGTATTTGCTGGATGGTAGGAATCAAAACACCAGAGGAAGAATTCAAGGATGTTTCTGGAGAAATATACTATGGTCCGTGCACTAGCAGCTCTCATTCTCAAGCAAAGATGTAAATCCTCATTATTCTTTTAAAATACATGCTATTTTCAGTGTTTACTGCATAACTGGGTGTAGTTTTTTGAAGAACGTGACACCTTTTTAGCAAGTGTCTTGCCAAGTTATGACAATCTCAGATTTACAGAAAATAAATATTGGAAATTATTGTGCTAATTATTGCAGTTTTTATAAGCTCCCAGATATATCATCTTGCAAGAATTTTAAGATAGAATCAAACTATTCAATACCTCCAAAGGGGACTATTTATTTCAGAGTTTTTGCAAGCCTACTTTCCCTTACTTTTCACTGAAATGATAATAATATTAAAACATACTGTGAAGATTATCTGAGAAGAATTATTCACATTTTTTCAGGTGTTCAAAATGCTTTTATACCTCTTTCGTTTCCATTTGCAGTGCCTCTTGCAGCCAATAAAAGTAGGTTCAAAACTATTTGCCAGAACAGCAGAATTTAAGCAAGCATTGTAGACTTAACGTACAAAGTAGAAATCCAATTCAGGATTATGACTATCTGCGGAAGAAAGCTCATTGGAAGCGTTATATTTATCCAGTCATAGCACAGGAACAAACAACATGGCTTAGGAAACTGAGTCCTGAATATATTCAGTGTTCATACCTAATAGCTTGCTCACAGCCTATAGGATGAGATTTGCCTTACAGAATTGTTCTGAAAGTATTCTCAAGCAGCGACTAGATTCTGGAAAACTGTGATTAAAAGGGACTTTTCAAAACACATTATTAGTTACTTGTCCAGCTCTGGAAATTGCAAGATCCCTGGTAATGAATTATGCAAGGTAAATATCCACGTTTTCTTGCTGCTTCAGTTGGAGCTATAACACTCAAGTTTAGAGAAGCAGTATCTTCAGTCTTCCACTACGTCTGTCTTGGGATCATGAATTTCCAATCTGAGGTGGCATCACTGAGATGAGTCCCTTCTCCAGAACTTTGGAAGTATGTCCTTTGTATTTGTAGCATAGGATCTGCAACTTTTGTCAGAACAAATTAGTGAAATCAAAGATAACCTCATATTAATGACTTGGAAGGAAAACAATTTTTTAGCACTTCAGTTGACTGCTTGGAAGTGGTAGCAAAAAATTTCTGTAAGCTATTCAATAGCAAGGCAGAAATGTCTGCAAATCCATAGGAGGAACAGATTTGTTATTGGCAGAGGCAGCATTAGGCATTGGCTAAGTCTGTGGTCACCTAGAATACCACAACTAAAGAAGTCTGTCAGTATTTGGAGAGATGTGGCTACGCAGTAATGGCCCTGTTGAATCACTGTTCTTTGCTTTTAGAGGTATTCGCTGTTATTTGACTGTGCAATGGAACAAGAATTGAAAAAATCCATCTAAAAGTGGAAATGCAATAGAGAGGAAACTGGGCAGATGGTTGTCCAAAGACTGAGGCAAGTTATTATCAATTAGTATTATAATATACTCCTTCAACTCATTCCATATATGGATCATTTCAAAATCAACAGACTGAAGCTCTCATAGTTCTTGAATTAATTTAATTTCTCTGGGATATAGGGTTTTCTATGGGCACCCTGGCTAGATCTTGCCCTTGCAACTGCCAGCTTCTTTTCCCATGGGTTTCTCTGTCAAAACAAAGCCCCTCCACTGCAGAGCCCTGCTGCTTTCAGCAAGTGCTTCTGCAAGCTGTGTGTCCTTTAAGCACTTGCAGATCTAGTCTCTCAGGACCAGTAAGGCCAGTTGCCCCAGGCACTGCTGGAAAACAGAGTACAATTTGCTCTGAACAAACTCTTTCAGGCTGGATCAAAATAATAGAACACTTAAGAAGCAGGGCAAATTTAGTTATGAGAAGTAGTGCTTTTTGGTCAAAGAAAACAGACAAGCTTGGCAGCACATAAACCTTTCCGCATATTTGCTGCCTTCTAGCACCACCCATTTTCCATCTGGAGACCCAGGTAGGTGAAGGATATCCAAGGTCAGCCCACAAAGCCTATTTTGTTTCTCACAGTCTCATGCTTCCCAGCTCTTGACAGTCCTCCTTTCTTTCTCTTTCCATAAAAACACGCACACAAGACCTCCATCTTGTTAAACCTTTGAATGAGGTGAAACAGACTGTGTGAACCTTGCCGGAGGGTCAAACTTCAAAAAGATGGTTATTTGCCTCATTTCATTATTAGGGGCCTAAATTAAGTCCCCACCAGTGCCTTCAATTCCTACAGGAATCTTTATCTTGTGCATTTACCAGGAATAAAATCACCAACAACTTACGTGAATACATAGGGAACAAGGATAATACTGTTGTCTTGCAATATTTTCATGATGATTTAGTGCGTCGGTGCAGCTTCATCAGTCAAACAGTCCCTGAAAGGTACGAATACCTTAAACAAAATCATGAGCACTCAAGGAGAGAATGCAAAATAAGCCAGGAATGACACAATCTGGTTTCAATAGGAAACAAAAGGCGGGTTTTAACTACAGAGTTGCAGACGCAGAGATGAAAGCTGGAACTGAGAGATCTGCATCAACATGGTCCCAGATGCCTCACACTCTTATCAGCCTCTTCTAGAAATTGTAGTGCTGGTCTGTGAGGGGGTGTCCAGAGCCAGCATCATACCCAACAAAACCAGGGCATTGTCAGGAACACCTGAGAACACTTTGCATTTTGATAGTCTTAAGCATTTTAGATGAGTTTTCCCACTCTCTCTTCTATTTTGTTGTAGTTGGTCACTACCCGATGGGGCAGAGGCAGCTGCATTTTCATGGCACTTTACAGATGTCCTTTATGCCAAGCATTGAGAACTGAGGGGGGCTACAGAAACGCGAACAGCTGTTGCTAACAGCGGCAGCAGCAAAGGGCTCCAGATGTGCTAGTGCTGGTTGTATCTGTGCTTTATTCCCTCGCATTTACTTCGTAAACTTTTGAGGTGTTGTAGTAGTTGCTGTGGCACAGTTACTGGCGCAGAGCAGGCTCATTCATAGCGAGTGTGTTGCACTGCCCAGATGTCCCTCACTGTGTCGGAGAGAGGTGCATTATAGGCAACTGGAGAAAAACAGAGTGTAGATAATTAGAAAGTGCTATGAAGCAAATCCAGAAATTATGGCATTGTACAGATTGATTAGCATTCCCAAACGAGAGCTGGAGTCAGCCTAAAACCAGTATGTCTTGTTATTGTGCAGGTGTGCGCAGGTTCATGACCATAAGTTTTGCTACTGAAATGGGTCTTACTCTTCAACTAGACCACGACCCTGTAACTGAATATCTGTTAATAACTTTGAATAATAATTTCACTTGTATGAGCTTCTAGATAGGAATGGCAGTCAAAGCACAAAGCTCCTTCTTTGTCATACTTCAGCTGGTCCTCTGGGACACCTGCACAGAAAAGAGTCTCTGTAGCAAACCCCAAGATAATAACAATATCCTGACTCCACTTATTAACATCTGCAAGTTCAAAAAGTGAAGTGTCTGGGATGTGAACTCAATGTTTTCAGAAAAGACTGAGCAGTTTTAAAGATGAGCTAACAAGGAGCTGAGAAGCGTTTCAGGAAGTTTTTTTCAGAAAGTTTTCCTGTGGGAACCAAACTGGAATCTGAGAAGTAAGGTCTGTGTGAGAAGAGGAGCACAAGTAGTCACACTTAGCCTTCTTGACATGTCACCCTGCAGTGCAAATGGGAGAACATCTGGGGGCATTAACAGGGACTGTGAACCCAGCATTTGCAATTCTTCCTAGTAAACGAGAGATTGCATTTAGGTTTGCAGAGAAGACAGAAAACTGTTATATGGGATGGGTAAGGAAAGAAACAAGTTGAGGCTGGGTGTATTCAAGGTTGCCTGTGGTATGATTTAAAGGAGAACATTCATATAAACCCATCCCTGTGTTGTAGAGCAAAAGCTAAAGGACATGTTTTTTGGACACCATTTCCCACAACATACTCCTGGAGAAACTGGCAGCTCATGGCTTAGACAAGTGCACTCTTTGCTGGGTAAAAAACTGACTGGGCCCAAAGCGTTGTGGTGAACAGAATTAAATCCAGTTGGCTGCCAGTCACAAGTGGTGTTCCCCAGGTCTCATTACTGGGGCTAGTTCTGTTTAATATCTTTATCAATGATCTGGATGAGGGGATTGAGTGCTCCCTTCCGTAAGTTAGAAGATGACACCAAGCTGGGTGGGAGTGGTGATCTGCTTGAGGGTAGGAAGGTTCTGCAGAGGGATCTGGATAGGCTACATTGATGGGACAAGGACAACTGTATGAAGTTCAACAAGACTGAGTGCTGGGTCCTGCACTTGGGTCACAACAACCCCATGCAACGGTACAGGCTTGGGGAGGAGTGGCTGGAGAGCTGCTCAGTGGAAAAAGACCGGGGGGTGTTGTTGACAGCCGGATGAACATGAGCCAGCAGTGTGCCCAGGTGGCCAAGAAGGCCAACAGCGTCCTGGTCTGTATCAGCAATAGTGTGGCCAGCAGGAGTAGGGAAGTGATTGTGCCCCTGTACTCGGCACTGGTGAGGCCGCACCTCGAATCCTGTGTTCAGTTTTGGGCCCCTCACTACAAGAAGGATGCTGAGGTGCTGGAGTGTGTCCAGAGAAGGGCAATGAAGCTGGTGAGGTGTCTGGAGCACAAGTCTTATGAGGAGCAGCTGAGGGAACTGGGCTGTTTAGTCCGGAGAAGAGGAGGCTGAGGGGAGACTTCATCACTTTCTACAACTCCCCGAAAGGAAGTTGTGTTGAGGTGGCTTTCGGACTCTTCCCTCAGGTAACAAGAAATAGGGCAAGAGGAAATGGCCTCAAGTTGTGCCAGGGAAGGCTTAGATTGGATATTAGGAAAAATTTGTTCACCAAAAGGGTTATTAAATACTGGAACAGGCTGCCCAGGGAAGTGACTGAGTCACCATTCCTGGAGGGATTTAAAAGACATGTAGATGTGGCACTTTGGGACATGGTTTAGTGATGGACTTGGCAGTGTCAGGTTAACAGTTGGACTTCATGATCTTAAAGGTCTTTTCCAACCTAAATGGTTCTATAATTCTATGTTAAGCAGTAAACCTGCTGCCTGGTGAGAGGAAGGGCTACGGGTTGCTTTGGGCAACAGACATCTTGTTAAGACTGTTGATCACACCACCTCTCCTAATCCTCTGGGGACTGTCTGCCCTTATTCCCCTAAGTGGCACTTGCCCCTGAGATCCATCAGTGACACGGACTGTAACCAGTCTTCTCTCTGACTGATCAGGATGATGAGAACATGCAAGGCCCTCCACTCACTGTCTTGGGAACTGTCTCTGCCAGCAGGAAATTTTGTCAAAGATGGAAACATTTTTCTCAATGTTTTTTCCCCACGACTTTGTTGAAATAAAAGGGACATCTTTTAAAAAAAAAATGACATGTATTAGAAAATTACTACCTAATGATACTTCAACTGACATGTGAGAAGAGAAAAAAGAAATACTATATTTACATAATAAACAGCTGATCACAGTCTGAAACTATCTGGTTGTGCAGAAGTTTGGTGTACCTCAATCATGTGTTTTTCTTTCTGTTATCCTTCTCCTCCAACCATATACTTTTCCCTAAGAAGATGTAGGGTTTTTTTCTTAACTTATAGTTTTAAGTATTTGGGGACTTTAAGTGAGGCCGCTGATCTGAGGTTCAAGGCATGATCCCCAGTAATATGGTTCCTACAGAGCATCCACTCATGGATTCTTCCTACGGTGTTGCAGACTTCCCACACCTCTGGGCTCTTGGTCTGGAGCATAGCTTCTATACAGCCTCTGCTATTGGAACAAATCACCTGAATTATAATAAATAGGTGCCCACATGATTCCACTTCCTCCCACAAAAATTGTAATGATGTTCATTCTCATGACTAAACGTACTAATGATTATTAATTCTTTGCCTTTTTGCAAACACAGTCTTAAAAGAGGTAACTATAACTGATTAAGACATTTCTGAGACTGTGTAGATACTTAGGATCACTAGATCTTCTGTATCAATAGGTAAATAAATGCCTTTTGCAATTGCCATTAATTTAGAATATTCATGATGGTACGCTGCATTAAATGTTTATGTTTCATGCAAGAAATAACGGACTTGATGTCATACAAAGGACTCCAGGGTCTGCAACTGGGACTCCTGTGAGCCCCTCCAAAGCAGTACCGCAGTACATCACAGGCTTCAGCCGAGCTTGAGTGAAGGCTGAGCTGATGCTTTACAATGGTTCATAGGCAGTGTGCTTTAGTGTCGGGATATGCAGCAGAAAATAGCTGATGAATGCACTTTCTCTAAGAGAATTTAATCTGAGGAGCCTGTGAAGATGCCAGTTGGATTTTATATATCTGGTATTAAAATGCACTGAGAAGAAAGGTGTTTGTCAAGTCGACAAGGTGCAGAGGGAGTAGATGGGCGGGGTTGAATAAGAATATGATGCTAAATAATGTTAAGATGGTGGTCTGTGTTAACAAAAAGCAGATGGGAGGACTAAAGCTTGATAATTTAGTGTGAATTTATTTTCCTTCTAAGTTAGTGTCATTACCTCATTTTGTATTTATATAAAACACTTCATTATGATGGAAGGTGAGAACATAAAGAACAGAAAAAAATAGCACATGGTAAGGGCTGTATTCTCTTGAGGAAATATTTAGAGTCTTCCTTAGAAAGCTTACCAACTGTAAGCTCGGTTACATGGGCATAAATTTCAGTAACACTTTTGAAATCAATGTAATTATAATGGATTTATAGGAGTGTAATCTGCCTTTTACAGATTATTTACCTGATAAATGCTAATGACTCCTTGGAGGTGAAAGTGGAGGGACTTTGGGAATCTACCCAAGGAATACAAAATGGGACTCTAGTGTATAAATCTTCCTTAACCTTTGAATTGTTGCCAGCAGATAAATTCTTCCCAAGGAAATACTAAAAAAAACCTTTTCTGAATTTTATGTGTTAAACGTAACAATGAAGCAAAACACCACAGTCTTCTCAAGTTGCACCAGAGACAAGTCTGGCCCACAGTAAACACAAAAAAAGCTTGCATTTCATTTTAATATTTTCCCATTTCTTCATGGCAGTTATATGGAGGACTCGAGGTGCAAGTGTGTACACACAATTTGCTCACTGCTGTGTTGCAATGCAGCTCAGCATTCTTCTCACTCTGCTCAGGTCTGAAGCAGTCTCAAGCCTCCTGCTTACTTCTGATGTACAAGAGTTGTTAACTTTCATTTTATCGTCATTTTCCGTGGATGGCCAGAAGTCCATTTTTCTCAACTATTAATATAAGACTGGGCAGACTTACGAGATTTCTACAAAGGTTGCTCCATTTTGCAATTAGTTTTGTGTGCTCGCCTCAGATATGAGTGTCTTCATGAATGACAGCAATGCACATTCTTGTTTTAGATTAAAATCTGTAAGTGAACTAAGTGCAGAATGGCAGGAAGGGTAAGGAAAGTATATTCATTCTCCACATTTCTTTGTAGAAGAAAATTCAGAAATTACTCTCTCCAGATGAGCTGCATAATAGAAAAAACAATTGTATGATTATCAAACAGTGTAATGAAGGCACATTATGTTTTTTAATTGGTTAACTCCAAAAAAAACTCTAGGGAAACAAGGCATCTATATTAAAGAAGAAGTAGCCTGATAAATACAGAGGAAATAATAAGACTCCAGAGAAAGGAAATGGAACAAATTGAGCCTGTTTTATCTGCTGGAGGCTCAAACCATCAGGCCCTTCCAAAATTAAAAAATCCTCTAGGCTTCACTTTCAGCATGAACTAGATCTTTCCTAAGCATTTTGCAGCTTCATGATAACGAAACAAATAACTGACTTTGTATCTTAAGTACTTCCTTTCCTTCACACTCACAAAAACCAAACAAGGGAGAGAGAGCACCCAGCTCTCCCTGAAGACATATTCACCCACCGTTGATTTGACAGGCAGCTTTTTTCCAAGAGCTCTCTCTGTGTAGAATGACATCTTTATCACGGATAATGACCTGCCGATAGCCTCTGGTACAGTCCCGGACATCCACTGAATGGGGGGAAAAAAAAGGGTGTGCTCAACCATCACCCAAAACAGCCCTAAGCCTGCACCGAGGTCTGCCGGTGCAGCCCCTGAAGTTGCTACACACTTCCCCATCCAAAACAGGCCTTAAATGAACCCCGACATGTTCCCGCTGATGCTCAGAGTGAATTTGCTCCTGATTTCTGTTAATTTAGAAGTCTGAAATGCCAGTTCTGTACTTTAAGGAAAAAAAAAGGAAACAAGAGCCCTTGCCATCCCCAAAGAAATTAAAAAGATGGCCCACTGGGTGTTCCTTGCATTTGCCATTGGACCTAATGTTTTCAAGTTTTTCTTCAGTGAGGGTTAAAAGTCCATTTTAAATGTTAAAACAGATGTTTGAGTAGGGACAGGACTTTAGGAGCAGCAATGGTAAAAATCATTGGGTTTGCTAACTAGGAATTAACTGACATCTTCAGAAAGTATCCTTGAAGGACTGCCTTCGTTGGGCATGGCTCTTGATGTATAAATTGTCAGCAAGTTTTCAAACAGTTTTCCCATCTCAGCAAATACTGCTGTGTAGATGCGGACAAAACCATCATAAAATATTCTTCTGATATTCTGTACCATGCTTATATTTATTGTTTGTCAACCGCACCGGTAATGTGCGTGTGTCCGTAACGGTACAGAAATTGTCCACGTGGTAAGCATTTAAGGATCACTGATAAACTGGGAGTTTGGGGCTGTGTTAGCCACTGCCCTGAGTGTGAACCACCAGCCCAGTGCAGCAAGAGCCTCTCTGAAACGCAGCACACTCCAGCTTGCCATTGCAAGAGATCAGGTCCCCACAGCTACCAACACCGGCGTGAAGTGGGGGTCAGTCTCACTCACCCCATCTTTTATTTTACAGATAGCACTTTGTTCTTCTGACGGTTTTTCCATTAGCCTTGAAAATCTTAAAGTTATCACTGGGGGTTAGCGGTGATAAACCTAAACCTGTATTGCAGCGCAAACTGCTTTCACTTGTGATAGTGAAAGCACTACCACTTATCACAGTGATACCCACTGCATTGTGGCCTGTTGTGAGATATCGTTGTGCTTTCTATGTCACAGAATCATAGAATAGTTTGGTTGTTTAGTTAAAATGAATATGGAGTGTATGTCTGTCTGTTTGGCTGCAGTAACTTCTAGGAAGGCCATAGTGGGGAAATAATAGTAACAATAAAAATGATACTAGTAACAGTATAAACAAAAGCAGCAACAATAATAACACATTTTTAGTTATTATTAATTTAATAAATAAAAATTACAAGAGGATTTACACCTATTTCTTTTTCTTTTGCCATCTTCATGGGTTCTTTTGGAGAGCATTGTCCTGTATTGTTGGCATAAGCAAAGTTTCTAAATAACACTGAATTGTTTTAATGTCACTGGTGATTTCTCAACAGCCTCTGGTCTTTCCCTTAGAACGGTCTTTCACTTAGAAAGCCCTTAATGGCTTTCATGTACCTCTTTTCAATACATTCAGGATTCTCCATTCAAGCTTCTTTAAAAATCCACATGTACTATTGAGGCGTAATCACCAAGGTACAATAAGGGGCTACAATATGGCATTGGCAGCTTTGTGTCAAAGGCTGAATTACCTTTCCTATTATCTCAAACTTGTTAGTGATGTTGGCAGTCAGAGTCCACATTTGGCCTGCAAGTGGTGAGGGTTTTGGGTTTTTTTTTTAGGAGGCTTGGTGCATCCATGATCAGTGTCTGGAAGTTTTGTAAAATGATCAGGAGTTTGCCTGCAGCCACCAAATCTCACCCAGGCTTACTCAATTTGTAAAACATACATTTGTAGCTGCAAAAAAAACAATCTCTCTATTCTCCAGGAGGTATTTATCAGGTCTATCTTGGCAATAGCAGTACGTGGTTTATGGACAGTTTCAGCTAACTGTGGTGTCCCATAAATAAAGGAATTTTTTTTACAGCCATGGCTTAAGGCCAAAGCCTCCCTCATTCTTTCGGCATATTTACATTCAGTTTTTGTTAGTGGCCGTGATGCATTAGTCACTTGTCTCCAGCTTCCACTGTGTTATTGAAAGAGTATTGTGTCAATACTCTCCTGGGATGCATCCATGAACAAGTTACTTTTGTGCTTATTGTCATAGAGTTTCAGGACTGGGGCCTCTTTAATTAAATCCTTCAGTTTCTCAAGCGCTTTCTTAAGGTTTGCATCTGTTGTTCTTCGAATGTTTTTGAGCAGTCATGCTCTAAGGCTACTGGTTCAGACAAGTACATTATTCATATATTTCTCTATGTAAAGCACAGTTCTAAGAAATCATCACACCCCTTCTTTCTTTGTTCAAGCAATTACAGAGTGATGGCCATAGCATTATTATGATCTTTGCTGGATTGCCCTCTCTCCCATCCACATTTGTTGTATGACACCCTCTTACCATCTTCATTTGTTTAGCCTTAGCCTTGCAGCACCAAGTCTTCCCAAAGCTGCCCAATGCCTGTGATCATGGTCTTCCACGGCGTTATCAAAAGCTAAGTCTGGTTCCCCTGGGAGCTATGATTTGAATTGTCAGTTGTCTTCCCGATTGCCATCTACCCTCTTTTCAGGGATGCAGCCCTGAACCCTAGGGAGATCTAGCCCTGAAATCTAGCCCTACATCTAGGGATGCAGCCCTAGATTTGCAAGATTGGCTCTGTGACGTCAAACTCTTTTGTGCTTTTTTGACCTCAACAAATTTCTGTGTTTCTGTTTAAAAACAATGTGTTCCTCTATTTCACTTCAGTACTACTGAAATTTCTGGACTACAGTTTCGTAGTTGCCTTTTTCTGCCTGTAACCAACAATATTGAAAACATCACGTGCCCTGGCCACCACTATTATCACCAACAAAGATACTGGCCAGCTGCCTTCCTCGCAGCTGCCACCCATCACCTGCAGATGCATGCACCAAGGTGGAGATTTCTGTGCTTTCCTGTGTGCTTCCCAGGAACTGTTGGTTACCACAGCTCAGCTGTGGCATGCTGATTTGTTAAGCTTTTTTAAGCTAATGAAGTGACTGAACATGCAGAGCGAAGACTCCATGGTCTATGTTTCTGCACGTTGGACTCTGGTAGGTCTTTTACTGGCTCCTTCTTCCCAGGGTTTCTTTATCTTGCTCAGCCTCTGGGACTTTATTTCATTCATTGTTCATGTGGAGCCTGGCAGAGGGGTACTTCATTCAAAATGAGATTTCAATATTCTGACACTGGCCTCTGTAATTAACAGTAATCTGTTTAATCATCTCTTCTGACAAGGCTTCAAGGGTACATATCCTAGGGAAGTTTAGTTACATAGCTTCACTGTGTAGCTACCTCATCCTAGTGTAAACCCATCTTAGGAGACTAATAATGTTCATAGTACTGGTTCATTTATTAATAGTAGTGATTTCATGAAATTCAAATGTACATACATTTGCTTACATGCAAATGTGATGTTTTGTGTCTCTTTTTTTTTTTTTCTGAACACAGTAAGGTCAGGACTGAACTGCATTCCCAATATAGTGAAATACAAACAAAATTTGAAAAGCTGTTTTCTCTTACCTGAAAAAATGTTCATGATACTGGAAAATACTTGTTCTATGAGACTAGACCATTGTAGGTCTGGGAGTGTTTTTGTTAGCTAATGGCAAAGGAGTCTAACTCTGTATTAATAATAAGCCTTTCTAGGCAAAGTCCTAGAAACTTTATCAGTTTTAACCTCAGTAGCTAAACTATGCTCTGTGATTACTGGTAGAATACCTTCTGCAAAGAACTTCAGTTCAGTGCTTTGAATTCAGGCAGGCAGTCCAAAACTTCCCAAGGTATAGCCTTTGGGGATTCAGATTTGTTATAGAATGTCATCTGTGCTTGGCATATTGTTCAGGATGGTGTGAAGGCCAGCAACAATGAAATAATTACTTTGTTTCCTCAGTGTTGATCATTTTAGCATATTCTTCTTTAAACTGAGCTTTTGTTGGTCATCTATTACTGAATGGTTTGTGGTTTTTTCAGATAGAAAAGTCAATTGTGTGCAAGTATCATACAAGCTACTGGACCTCTTCTAAATTATTAACCAGCTGGATTCTTTAAATTAACTTTGAAGGCAGAGAAACTCTGGAGACAATTTGCTTATTGTTCTGCCTTAGCCAGTCAACTGGAATTTTGGAAGGTTTTGTTTGTTACTTTACGTTCCTCTTTTTCTAAATCCTCTAGGCCTGAACTTGGGAAAAGCTCTCTCTGATTTCACACTATGCTTTCCAGCATGAAATCATCACGATTTGGTTTATTTTGCATAATAATTGTTTTTTTCTCAAATATACCTAAGGAATTAAGATATTTTTAAAAAACAGTTCTCTAAGTGTCTTGGAAAATGTGGGCTGTGGATCAGAATTAGGGAATTTCCAGTACATTATACAGTGTCATCGAGTTTCCAACCCACAAATCAGATTTGGCACTGTGGCAAAGGAGCTGGGGAGACACTGTCACCTATCTCACCTTCCCAAGAATGTCAAAATGTGCTATGGCAAAGGTCTACCACAGCAAAGGTCTATCACAGTGGTAACTCCCTTCTGCCCACCTGTCTCCTCAGCTTCCTGGGCAGCAAGAGAAAAAGTTGCTAAAGGAGTGACTGAGTGGATTTGCTGAGCTATGAAAAGCTCAGAAAAAGCTGCCAGCATCCCCCCTTCCTTTCCATGCCGTAGCCCTGACCACTGCACGGTGTCATTTCCATGACAAGCCAGTAGGACCCGGGCACGCACCCCTTGATCCTTTCACCCCTGAGCCAAACGCAATTACTTTACTTGCTAGTGAAGTATCTATATCCCCATGGCTGACAGGACACTAGGAGAATTTTAACTGATCTTCCCACTAGACCACACAAGTGCCCTGACATTGGCATCTAATCCCCAGCATCAGAAAGGCTGAACCTCCAGCTAAGGGTTTTGAGGGAAGCTGGTTGTGAAACACTGAACAACTGGAAGTCATTAACTTCCCTTCTGAACAAAAAAAATCAGCTTTGTTGTGTCTATGTGCCTTCAACTTCTCACTCTAAACATTGTTCATATCCTCAAGACTTTTTTTCAGAAAATAGTTTATTCCAAGTAAATACAGGAAATTCTTTTTGGTATTCAAATATGTCTTGGACAGACCCACTGCTGCTGTGGGCAGAGGTATTTGTGCTCATATCACTGATCTAATAACCTCCCTTCACTAAAGAACAACCAAATACCCTTGTTTTTTTTCTGGAACCAGATGAGTAAAGCAACAGCAGAGTTGCACTGCAAACCCAAGCAACTCTCCCTGCTCAAAACAAAAGAACCTGCAACACATATGTGGGCATTGTGGCTTTGCTAGGTATTTTGGTGAAAGACGGGATTAAAGAGTCTGCTTTTTGGCGTGACAGTATCAGAAGAAACAGCTGGAATAGACCTGGGCTGCTTCCAATCAGCCTATTACGTTGTTGGACCAAAAACAAATTAAAGAGGAAGAAGACGCTTCTATGTACTGGAAGCCCAGGTCGCCGTGAAACATCAGCAGGGTCAAGATGGTGAACTTTGGCCCATGATGCTGACCACAACCATCTCCAGCTTCTCTGACTCCGGACAATGACCGAACGGCTGCCGAGGGAGGAGAGGAAAGGGAAGTCAAGATGAGCGGCGTTCTGCTGTACATAGGAATCTAATTGCATTGAAATGCATTTTGGGGGTCGATGTTTGACAGTTTAGGTCTACCCTGTTACTTTTTAGCTGGATGGTTTCAGCCTTTCCAGCCCAAATCTTGTTTTGAACTGTTATAAATTGGAAGCAGTAGCCTGTAAGTTAATGGAGCTACACAAACATATGATCCCAACAGAAAAAAGGATCAGGGTCTTTACGTTATTCTAGGGACCTTACCATGAACTCAGATGGCAAAATACTTGCACGTTGGTCTGTTCAAAAGTTAAAAGAACGTTTTGTAAACCACCTCTATTTTACATGAGGGCTTTATTATGTACCAACGTGTATTTAATTTTTGTCTTTGGAATGGTTTGCATTAGCGTTCCTCAGTGCACATCCAATTTAGATTTAATAAGATAGTGCTTGTCCGTTAATAAAATAACAATAATTAAAAACATATTTCTTGCCATTCAAATTCTATGCAATCAATATATTTTCTTTGCCTCTTAAGGTATGTTTTTAATGATCAGCTGGAATTACTTTTATGCAGGAAAACTGTTTTTAATAAATGAAAATTAAGGATACATTTGTAAAGTTTAATTTTATAAGAGAAAAGGGACTAAACAAACCCCACATAGCTTGAATGTAAGCAACAAGCTACAAGCAGATTAAAATTTCAGATGCTAAATATGAAAAACAATTTATTGACAATTAAGGATGATCCTTTTAAAATATCTTGCATTGGGTTTGCATGGCAAGGTTTCGGTAGCA
>NW_010544014.1:0-36381 GCF_000687285.1 Phaethon lepturus | reverse complement strand
GCCAGGGGAGGTTTAGACTAGATATCAGGAAAAATTTCTTTCCTGAGAGAGCGCACAAGCATCGGAGCGGGCTGCCTGGGGAGGTGGTGCAGTCACCAGCGTTCAAGAGATGTGTAGACGTGGCACGCACTTTGGTTTAGTGGGCACGGTGGTGTGAGGTTGCCCATTGGACTCGATGATCTTAAAGCTTTTTCTTTTACCACCATAATGATTTGCTGCGTAAAGAACTGGCTGGACGGTTGAGCTTAGAGTCGTAGCGAACAGAGTTAAATTGAGTTGGCGGCCAGTCACAAGCGGCGTTCGCCTGGGCTCATTACCGGGGCCAGTCTTGCTCGATATCTTTATCGATGATGCGGATGAGGGGATCGAGCACTCCTTCAGTACGTTTGCAGTAGAGAAATAAGTTTGGAGTAGAGAAGCGATCGTGCCCCTGTACTCAGCACTGAGGCCACCCCTCGAATCCTGCGTGCAGTTTAGGGCCCCTCACTACAAGAAAGACATCGAGTTGCTGCGGCGTGAACACAGAAAGGCAATGAAGCCGGTGAAGGGTCTGATGCGCAAGACTTACAACGAGCGGCGGAGGGAACTCGGGTTGTTCAGTCTGGAGAAGAGGAGGGTCAGGGGAGACCTCAACCCTTTCTAGAACTACTGGAAAGGGCATTGTGGCGAGGTGGTCGTTGGTCTCTTATTCCAAGTAAGTAGCGAAAGAACGAGAGGAAACATCCTCGAGTTGCACCAGGGGACATTTAGACTAGGTATTAGGAAAAATGTGTTTCCTGACAGAGCAGTCAAGCATTGGAACAGGCTGCCCGTGGAGTCGCCGTCACCGGAAGCGTTCAAAAAACGTGTGGATGTAGCACTTACTTAAGGACGTGATTTAGTGGGCGCAGTGGTGTCGGGTTGACGGTTGGACTTGGTCTTGAAGGTCTTTTCCAACCATAACGATTCTGTGATTCTAATTCTCTGGGTCTGTAATTTTTATTTGCTTCTATTACTCGTAGCTCAAGGTGAAGGGGCAAAGCGGTAAGCAGTACTTTGTCCTGTAGCACCATCATTTCATGCAGTCAAGTCCATGTCCTGTGTAAACGGAAAGAAAGCAAAACCTAAAGATGAAAGCTCTGTCTAGCATTACGTAGGATTTACTGTTGAACAGAAAAAAGGTAGGAACAAAAAAGAAGAGAGATCTAACACGGGTCGTCTTCCCTGAATGGCAAATAAAACACAGCCTCAAACCCTGGTGGGTGCGCTCTGTGTCTATTTGACCATTTTTGGCTTTCACAGGTTGTGCTAACATGGGCTGGAACAACTGTAATAGCTGTAGGGGGAGGAAAAAAGGAATACTCTGCCACAGTGCTCAGTTTGGAAATATTTTCAGGCAGAAGAACGCTGAATTTAGCGTACAATACAGTTCCTCCTAAGGGAAGGTGCTGGCTTAGAAAAGAAGGTGGCCGAGAGCAAGAGCCAACACGTATCAGAGGAATTTGATGGGCCGTTT
Organism: Phaethon lepturus; assembly: GCF_000687285.1. NCBI lineage: Eukaryota > Metazoa > Chordata > Aves > Phaethontiformes > Phaethontidae > Phaethon > Phaethon lepturus. The sequence goes on along the minus strand of NW_010544014.1, from coordinate 34,886 downwards.
TATGAACGGTGTATTTCTCCCACTCCTTCAGTTTGTCGTCCCAAATACAGTTTCTTCCACCCGACGTGCGGAACGCCGAAGAACACGCGGAGACAAGATATTTGCTTTTATTCCAAAGCTGCTCAGAGTCGGGCGCTGGGTGGTGGGCCCGCAGAGCTAGTGCACCTCACTTAGCGTACAGGAGATATTTACACACTCCGAGCAACAGTTACCAATTATTTTTTAAAAGCCGGCTCCATCAGCCTCGTTCCCCTCGGCTCTCACCAGCCTCGTCTCCACTTAGAGTCGCAGCGTCCTCCTTTCTTCCGAGGCATGCGCAGGGAGGAGAGGGCTTTTGCGAGGAGGGGGCTTTCCCTGCCCAGGGGCAGGTTTCTGTGTTGCATATTATATGTTGATTAGATGTTAATTAGGCCCATTCACTGAAGGTTGAGTGTTTCTTCTGCACTGATCTTGTTCCTTCCCTCAAGGTCGCACCCTGTTAAGAGCTCACAGAGACTAAACGAGACCCTAGCGTCATTCCTTGCACGCCTTCAACAAATTTGTTTATAGTATTGTGTCTTCAAAAGAAAAAAAAAAGTCTGGAATGTTTTTTACAGCTTTCTTTTGCTATTTGTATACCTGCCTTTACTCAAACCTTTTCTTTTCCGCAGCTCTCTTTTTGTATCACATCCGTGGCAAGAAAGAGCCAGCGCTCCTGCGCAAAATTAATCCGGTCCTTTGCGCGACATACTCTCCATGCGAAGGTAGGTTAGAAATCCACAGCCATCGCTACAAACGGATATTTATCGTTTGTCCGATAGCGACTGTGACGCGATAGTTCCTAGCAACGGATTATTAAGCCGATGGCGTATAGCCATGGCAAGTGACGATCCGTGTGTGTTTTCACACCAGGGCAGCCTTAAAATCTTCAAATCGTACACAGCTTTATCCCGCTCTCTCTTTTATTAGTACCCATTATCGATCGGCTAGTCTTCGTTTTCTTCCTCTTCCTTTCTCAGACGAGCAGAGGACTTTGATGCTTCCGTGAGCTCGCTCTGTGACAGGATTAAAGGAACCGAAATGCATGGGGCTTTGAAACGGGAGGAGCAGGGGAAGAGAAGGACGACGGTCAGATGGAAAGGTCGTACATCTGCCTGTCGGTAGATCGGTCTGGGTTTCACGTTGACATTCACGAGCGTGAAAGCGTCGGGGAGAAGCAGCAAAGACGTTTTTAGCGTCGCGGTGCCAAAAGAGCAAACTGGAATTTTCCCGACGGGCTTACGGTTACGCAGTATTCCTTTTGACCCCGCGCTCCCTTCTCAGTTACAGCCTCTGTTGTTCTCAGAGAAGCGATCGTCGGAGCGGGAGCGTAAGCTGAACCCAACTACCGCTTTGGTTGGTATTTGACGACGTCAGGTTGTGGTTCATTGGGGTTGTCGACGTTACCTTTTTTTGCCCAAGTACTTTGAGAGCGCCGTGGCTCTTTTCGGAGGCAACTACTTGGCCTTTTACGTACTGTATCTTAATTGGCTGACGCTAACGTCCCGTACGTCGGTAAGGGAAATGCTAACGTAACCTAGACGTAGCGCTCTTTCACGCCAGTTCAAAACCAAGTAGCCATTAGGTACGATCGCTTAGCTTACCGTGGCGCAGCTCTGCGTATCGCTAGTTCGTTTGGCTTCGGCGGGCAGTAAAGCTAGCCGACCGCCGCAAAGAAAAGTACCTTAGAACGCCACTTATAAACTGTGACGTACGAGCGTATACTCCTACAGGTGAAATGGTGAAGTCTCTGGATGTTTCTGCTCGGTCAGTAGGTGAAAAATGTTGTCTTTGTACTAGCTGCTGTTACGCTGTACTGTCTTGCAGTAGATTTGCAGTTATTATGCAGCAGCGATTGGTGCTGAGCAGGGTTCTTTGCCTTAAAAGGATCCATAGTCTAAGGAGAATCTGGAGTGGCAGTCTAGATGCAAGAAATGTTATTCGAATTAAGCACGGTTTGTATTTCCATCCCTTTTTAGAGCACTTTCCAGAAGCTGTACTTAATGTTTAGTCTTTCTCTATAAAAGCACCTGCAATGAAAAGGTTGCTGCCACCAGCTCGTATGCCAGAAGGTTGGGATGGTTTTTTTTGTTCTCACTTTATCAATTTCAGTAACAAGAGATATCGACTCTTTTCACAAACTTGTCTCTCGGAGAGAATAAATATATCCTGTGCTGCAAGGCAAAGATCAGTTATAGTCAAGGATGAAAACAAATCGGTGTGAGAGAAGAAATCAGGGAACGGCAACAAAATTCTGGGGCCTAGCAAGCCGTAAAAGCAGCAATTATCTAGCCATTTTGAAAGCAGGTTTTGTTTTTTGTAGTAGAATCGAGCTTTACGGAGGAGTTGACGGTAACAGAGCTATTGAATAGTAATCAGAGATCAGATTTTTGCGTGTCAAATACCGAGCAAGTCGTAGACTAAATGGTAAACGGTCTTCAGCCAAGCAGTTGCTTCTTTCAGAGGCGCTTGTCGCCGCAGCCGGGCGAGCTCGGCAAGTCGTCATCGGCTTCTCGGCGAACATGAGATCGCGAGAGTAGTCACCGCGTCCCGCTCGCTGCGTCCGACCCTGTATTTTTGTGGGTAAAGGAGAAGCAGAAAATCTCGCAAGAAAACTTTTGAGAGAGTGGTTTTAAAAGAGCCTGGGTAGGGATGCTTTTTAGTAAGTCAGGAGAAGTAGATGGAGCAGTAGGAGACATCGGCCTGGCTTTACTGCAGCGGCCAAGTGTACCGCCGAGCTCCGAAACCCGTTTCTTCCATACTTTGGGCTTGCCTGTTAAAGAGGAGCTGCTGCTTACATAACTTGTGCTCCTTGGGGAGCAAAACGGGTCGCGTGTCTGTGACCAGGCTAAGATTTGGATTAGCTCTCCAGAGGCAGAGGATTACGGCGCTAGGCAAAAATATGTAACCTTAAAGGTGGAAGGGATTACGGTTTTCAACTGTATGTGTTTATAACCCGGCTCCGAAAGGTTTGGTTAACAAGATAAGCTGTCAGCAAGGGTCTCCTCAACCTGAGGCTGTCTCTGTCCCGAAGAAAAAAAGCTCCACGGTCAAGGTAAATGACACATTTCAGGCTTCGTAGAACATCTTTCCCGCCACGTGTACAGAATAAACTTTATTGGAGCACGTGAGAAATTTGCAAGCGGTCTTTTTAATCATGAAAAGCAGTGACAAGGGTTTATCATGTTTGGTCTAGATCTAAAGGGTATAGAGCGAGAATAGCTTGTTTCTTGCAGCTCACACGCAGTCATATCCCCAGAAATACCGCTGCGGTCTGTCGGGAGGCCGAACTTTCAGGATCCGAAAACCTTTTTGGCATCTGACCGACAGTCGTCCAGAGAGATCAGGCTCCCAACGTGGCGTTTCTCTGTCTCATGAACAGCGGCAAGGACGTGAAAACCCGGGTCATTCGCTCCCAAGGTATGAAGCTGTTGGGCATTCAGCTGCCCAGGGCAGCCGGAGCCAACTGTCACGGGTTGACGAACCCAGGCTTCCCCTTTTGCGCAGAGTTTAGTATAGTCGACCGCTTTCCGGCTTGAAATCGCCGCTCATAAAGCGCTTGGCGTCACAAGTCGCACGGCAGGGGAAATGGAGAGAACCCAGCTTTTCTCTGCAGTGTGCGTTTGGCCAGAGTTTTGCGGAAACTTACACACTTGTAAAGCAGTTCGGTTTTGACCGATCAGTGTAATCTAATGGAAAGCTTTCACTAGGAACTTCTGGGGGGGCTGTTTCACACTCCTTTGTCTTGTTCGCAGCTAGAACTCAAAAAACAAAATACGCAGCCGGAACGCCCGTCGGATGATGTCGTCTTTTTCGCTCTACATCCATCCCGGCTGCCTTCGTCTTTCTGCGGCTTCAGCTGGTCCCGTTTGGAACAAAGCGGTCGTCAAGCACCATTAGAGGAAATCGGTTTGTTTTGGATGAGTGACAGAGCCGCTTCTTCTGGAAAACAGGAGCGAGGTAGGACGTGAATTAAATGGGGACAGTAAGATGATGCTTCCTTAACTGAGCGGTATTCAGCCCAGTGTTGTATCAAGCCTCCAGGACTAGGCAAAGTAGCTTGCCGGTCAGGTATTGATCTCTCGTTCAGTGTCCACTGAGTGAAGTTCAAAAGGAGTATGTCCTTATCATCAAAAGACTTTAACTGTGTTCAAAGCAACACATTTATGGAAGTAGAGATAGTCATTAAGTATTGCAGCTCAACTAGAAAGAAACAGAATGACCAAGAACAAAGCACAGATGAGTAAAAACCCATAGATACATACCACCTCATCTATAAAAAGAGTAGTCCCACAGATCAGGCACTGTCTCTTCTGCATACTAGTGGCCACTTAAGCAGATGCTGTGTGGTGGTCAATCCTATGTAGTCAAATGGTTTTCCAGTCAGAAACGCAACACTTACTGGTCTGGAACACTGTGGTGTAAAGAGTTCCTTTCCCTTCCTTTTCCCTTTTCCTCTTTCCTTTCCTCTCCTCTTTCCTTTCCTCTTTCCTTCCCCCTTCCCCCCCTTCCTTTCCCTTTCCTTCCTTCCCACAGAGCCTTTACGGAGCGAGATGGGCGCCGCAAGCCCAGATCTGTTCCTTCCCTTGGGAGCCGCCAAAGCTCTGCCCTGCGGGCATCTGCCTTGTGGCAGTTACTAGATTATTAAAGGTTCTCTCCCTGCCGGTCTTCTCTGCCTCCTTTTGAAAGGAGAATTAAGCTACTTTATGTGCGAGACAAAAGCCCACGTGGCCTGAGCTAACTGAGAGCAGCAAACATCAAGGCGCTTTTGGGATGGGCTGCATCATTTTAGAGCCCTGTGTGCACAAGGAACTGAGCACTGGCGCGGACTGCTTCTGCGCTGTACAGCCTGCAAGTTTTCGGCATGTTTTGAGTTAGGCCCGATGACTAGAAAGGTTTCCAGTCTGCCCCCAAGACTGGAAATAAAAAGAGGCAAATGTTCCAAACATGAAATTAAACATCCTCCTGTACTCTGTACGGTAAACCCAAATTGCTGCAGTTGTGTCGTTAAACACCAAATGCGGCTAGTGTGAAAAATTAGAGCAGCCTGGAGATTTTTCTCGCATTCGGTCCTGCAACAAGGAATACCTATATCCTTACGCCTTCTGTCAGCCTGTGCGACAAATGCAGCAGGCTCTTGTGCTTCCAGCAAACAGAGAGAGAGAAAACGATACATAAAGCCCCTCTTTGTTCTGATCCACGGATAGAAGGCGTTACACGGACCAAGAAAAATGCATCGTTTGCACACCGCTCGGGGAAAGGCAGCCACTGCAGCAGTGAGCCGATTTACAAAAAACCCGTTTTATTCCGTATTTATGGATTTGAATCCAAGCTAAACGCATTTGTAAACAAGTGGGGCACAGCTGTCACTCGGCCTCCATCCGCTAACGGATGCGAACCGACCGCTCGGTCTGGGCACGTTGGTGCCAGAAGCTCCCAAGCCTCACAGCGGCAGCAATGCCCCTCCTCGCCACAGCTGCATCGGTGACTGAGGGTCACCGAAGGCATCCGAACGGTTTGCTGTCACCTGCGAAGTCCCTGAAGTAACAGGCAGAAAATGGAGGGAGGCTGCTTCAGGGGGACCGCGCTTTCTTCCTCGTAATCTTCCAGTGGCGTAGGACTTCCCTATCACCATAGCCAAAGGGCAAAATTCCATGTCGCGAGTGATGAAGCCAAAAAGCTATGCGATTACCATTTTTGCAAGGCTCACCTTCCCGTATTGCAACACAGGAAAACAAAAGGCACCGCCAACGTCGGGTCTCTCTCGCGCTCCTTCTTGCTTGGTCTGTTCCCTGCTACTCCCCATGTTCTAGCAGAGAAAACTTCCAGGCCTCCTTAGAAACATACGCTGCTGTTAGAACAACTTTTTATCCAAATAAATAGTTCAGAGAAAATTAATGTTGTTAGGCTCATCCCCAGCAAAAAGGTAGAATGAGAATGCCTTGAATCAATTAGAGGAAGATGAGCAGCTCCTCAAGGACATTAGATGCCTTACAGACCTAGCTTACAGCCACATCCATACAGTCCTTCTGGCGATACTGTACACGTTTGGGGGACTTGAGAGTCTAGGCAACTAAGTTAGGTTACAGGTTTCACCATGCCCTTTTTAGGTGGCGAAACTGAAGAGTTCTTAAACCTAGCGAAACGTTAGGCTTTTAAACTCGTACATCACATGCATTGCCAAACCACCGTATGATTGTCTTGCTCTATTCCAGCGCTAACTTTAGGTGGTCTACACACAGACCATCTCAGAAATAAAATTTCTCGACTGTTCGGCGACTGCGGCAGCAGGGGCCGTTCCAGAATAACACCACTGAAGTAGGCGGTGCTATTGGCTACGTCACTACTGGGACCGTTCCCATAAAGCTCCTATAAAATCCATATGCATAGTAACCCACATTTGCAAGTGCAAACAATTGCTGCTGTGTGCAACTGTTTCTTCTGAATACAGACAGCACATCCGCTTGGGCAAATGCACGTGCATGCACATGTCCTCCCACACTTACGCAGACGGGTTTGATCCTAAGCCACGACGGCTTTTTGGAATATTCCTGATGATTGCAGGGACTTTGCCCACAGATGTTATTTCCACATCATTGACGTGACTCCATGGCTCCATTTTAGGTATCAAGAAGCAGCTTAACTCTCCTTTTACTTATAGCACAGTTGTTAAAGCGACACTGAGGCAAATCAAGCCCAAATTCTCTTAAGAAGGGATAATCTCGAGACACACGCTTCACAGTCACCACATAATTAAGCACGAATCGTACTGCTGCCTATCTTCTCCTGCGGTGGATATTTGAAAGGAGCTCCAAACTTTTACTATACATGTGTATATGTTAAGGCGTTCCACGACAAAGAAGGAAAAGAACATCCGACCAAACCAAACTTAACCCCTTCGTAAAGCTCCCAACGCCTTTCACGGTTACACTTTGCTGCTGCTGCTAAAAGGATCAAAACGACTGAAAGTAAAAATAAATTATTCTGAAAAGCTTCCCATTTCTCCAGTTGTGTTCACGTTGCGATAATTAATTAGAAAGCTTCCAGGTGACCCTCCAGCAGAAGACTACCACCAACTCTCCGATACCGTTCAAATAAGCAACAAGCTTTTGATGCACCTCTGTATTATACAGGTGCTTCCTTGGGGCCCTTGATCTACTGTTCTGTGGGTTCAGGGGCCTGTTCTGCTTAAAAAGCTCCCGGTCACCACCGGGCAGCCCCGCAGTGTGAACCAGGTTCACATTAGCAGTCAGGTCTCTAGCAGACCTGCAATGCAGCCAAACAAACAGCAGTGACCTCCGGCGCTTCACCGGCTGGCCGATTGGCACGCGAACGGGCGCTCGCTTTGCTTTGCCAAATCCACTCGCCATTTCTCATGAAAAACTACAGTTTCCATTCTTTTGGCTTAAGCTGCCGCGCTTTAGGAAGACGAATTGCCGTTCTTGCTTTGCCGCTTGTCAAGTTTTGAATCATCTTTCCCTTGCATTCAGTTCTGTGTAATCTGGCAAGGGGCTAGAAGGAATCATTTGTAAAGGAGAGAAATTTGTATGGATTAGCCAAGTGCCTACTGACTACTGAGAATATAGCCATCTATAAATAGTGAGAAGAATTAAGCAGCAAGGAAAGGTAAATATTGTTGAAAGTTACACATTTAGTAGGCCGCTGCAGTGTAACTAGGGATAAATAACAACAAGCAAAGAAAAAGGCTAAGAACGCAGAGGAAAGGCTTAGCAGTATAATTGGGTAAACCAAAAAAAGGTCGTATCTCCACGTCTATACCTCTGCCATCACTCCGTCTAAATTCCTAACCGCAAACATATTATGCATTAAATGTATGACAACAGCTAACTGGTTAGGTTAATGACCTTAGCAGGTCATTCTTTCTAATTTGCACCTGAGTAGCTTGGGATGTACATCGTATCTCTCTCAGTCGACGCTAGCCACGTTACACAAACAGTAACACATACGCGTTCCTCTGTCTGCATACTGTACGTATGTTTTGTCTTTGGGTTAACATGTTCAGCTACAGATTAAGACCGGTATCTTCAAACGTCTGTTCTTCCTGTATGTTATAAAGCTGTTACCCGGACAGTAACACAGCAGCTCGTACCTCATCGAAACAGATGATGCTGCTGCTGCTACACCTCGAAAATCATTTTACATTAACAGTGTGCTGAAGATGTTGATGCGTCTATGGCTTTGTATTCCTGTCGCACTCTGTAGACAAACCTATACATGCATTTCTACACACGTATATACGCACGCACGTATACACCTAAAGAGGCACGCATCTTGCGGGGATTGACGTAACGTACCACCGCTTACCTTTGGAAAACAAAGCAAACAAGTTAGAAACATTACTGTTAAGACCGTCACGCAGATTTTGGTCTGCCTCCCGCTTCCAATAATTTCGGACGGGGAAAAAGTATTGCTCTCTCACTGAATAAAGAAATTTTCTTCCTCAGAAAGAACGGTTAAGCACAATTTTGCTAGTCATTTGTACAAAATTTGCACAGCTTTTCTCCCTCCTTCCTGAATGGGGGAAAGAGCGTCACCAGACAACACGACACGGCGAGCGGGCGTTTATTTAACAGACCGGGCAGGAGATGAGCTGCATCAGGGAAAGCTTTACACTCGCACAAACGTACAGCTACGGGCGGCTAGGACCCACCCTGAGCGCTGCTCGGCCAGCCGGCATGGCCAAGCCCCGGGGAAACCTCCGCATCGCTGTCAGCACCGGCTCGAGCCCGACACGTGGCCTCCCAGCGCACACGCTTTGCTCTATGCCACGTCGAACATCTCCGTGTGGCGACGTCACGCATGCGCCCTCGACTGTTACTGGTGTCTTTTCTAGCCTGACGCTGGCACAGTCTGCCACTCAAACCAGTCCTCGTTCGTACCACGCTGCGTTGTCCAAAAAGAACTTCTCTGGTATTGGACACGCCAAAAAGATCCACCAACTACCCAGGCTTGCGCTCGAGCCGTTCCCCGTATTGCAGGAGGAGCTCATCTCGCGCAAGGAGATTGTCACAGCAGCTCTTAATGAGAGAGGTCTGCTGTTCTTTAGGAGAAGTTAAAATCGGTTGCCCTCAAGAAGCAATCAATCACGTAATTATTGCACCGTATCGTATCCTTACTTCTTCCCAGACTGCAGAAAAGGTTGTGTGGAGAAAACTTCTGTAGCATCTAAATACTTCCATCAGTATGACTTTCAACCGTTTCTAAACAAAGAGATTACTCCTCCATTTTCCACTTCTGGATAAAAGAGAGTTTGCAACAATAGGAAAGGGCTCAAAAAATGAAAGGAATATTAAGCGCAAGAGAACAATGGCTATTTCTCCACTCATCACCTCAAGCAATTTGAGAGGGATGTTAAAAGCTTACTCTCAGAGTAAGAAGCATCTCGGCAGTCTTTCGGAAGAGAGGTGTTTTACTGACATGAGTTCTTGTCTCTGGTATGTACGGAGGTCTGGGCGGGGTACTTACTTAATTGAATTTACATGACAAAATGTTTTGTTGTTGTTGCTTTATTTGAGCCACGCAGACTTCGTACGGTTTTCCGTTTCACGTACAGTGTCTAAAATCTCCAGAGTACAGACAAGTAACTCTGTAAAATCCTAGAGAGAGCTTGACTTCACACTAATTGCTCTGCTAAATCGCAAAGTGGTTATTGCCTGTATAGATTTAAAACTAGATAAGAAGTTCTTAATCACTACTTTTCATCTTGAGGCTCTGCTTTCTCAGGTCGTAAAGACTGTACTCCTACGTGGTTTATACCTTATCTCACACCTCTGAAAGGCACTAGGCTCCCTCGCAGAGAAGCCTCGCTTGTTTCTCTTGCTTTTCCGTGAGTATACCTGAAAACAGACTAAGCCAATCTAGAGATTTGTATAGTACCTTTACGAAACTCGTGACTACTTAAAATCATCTCATTGTTCTCATAAAAATCACAATTCTTTCCATCTTAGGTCCTCCTTATGGACCTAACAAAATTCCACCATAGGTAGCCGGCTAGAAAATGAGCAAACGTTTCAGGTAAAATGGTTCTCTCTTCTCTCCTGTGGGCACAGCCTGGGAAAAAATGACCTATCTATTGCTGCTGCTGCTGTTTTTCATGAATTTTAGTCACAGTAATACTAAATTCATCAATACAGGGCAGAAGCATTCCTGGCCCAAAAGGAGTTCTAGAAGGCGTGATTTTTATCCTGGACATGTGCTCATAGCGTCCAGTCTGTCTTCTGTTCACGTACTGTTTTGACTTGATCCAACAAATTCCCAGGTTACAATTTTACTCGGTACTTTACTGACAGAGGACGTTTCAAAACCGGTTACTTGACCTTTCCAGATTACGTCTTAACTAAATTAAACTATGACCAATCATTGTAGTATTTTAATTCCACACAACAAACACACCCCCAGCACTTTTATTGGCACTAGTTAATTTTGCGCTCGTCTCATAGGTTCATTGGCAAATTTCAAAAATGACCATCGAGGAATTTACTGGATGATGCCATGAGTTGAATGGGACAACCAAACAGTATTATGATTTCAGTCTGATTTCAGGGAAAGACAGTTCTACAGACTGCAGCGGAGAACAGATTATTCCATAGGCTAAAGACAAAGCCCAAAAGTATACATGGTGACAGCTGCAAATAAGGCAATAGGTCATTCAGTCTCTGCAAAACGTATGTTTTTTTCAGCTGAGTAATGGAGTAAGACGTTACGGCATAAATGTATCATGCGAGCACGTTTTCAAAGTTGTAAAGAAAACTCCCACGTTTCACATCACAAACGCTACCGCGTGGTATCCGTTGCACTCAAACTGACTTACAGAATTTCATCTGAATATTTCTAAGTGCTTCACAACAGTGGCTTACGCCCCAGCCTTTAATGGGCAAGACTACATTTTACACCCTTAGAAGAGAAAAAAACCTGTCTCTGCTGAAGATGGTGACAAACCTACCGAGAATGCTAAGACTTTCCAAGGAAGCTGGTATTATTGACCCAAAAAGACACCGAGACAGACAAGGACATCGCATTCTTCAACTCCGAGTCTCATCTAAACCCACTACTATACAAACAACTTACTGCCCGTTTTATCTGTGTGTCATCAGCAAAGCCAAGAAGATGGAGTTTTGCTATGACGTCATAGCAAAACTCCAGTGTCTTGAAATCAAGATTCAAAATCTATACGTGTGACACAGTATAGGAAGTCGGTTTTATTTCTAACGATTCAGATGAGTGACGGAACAGCAGCTTTCCCAGACTGCATTAATCTGACTGGAGAGTCAACGGCCGAGCTTACGAACATGCTACTTTACTTAAGGTAAACTGAAGCGTCGCCTTGCTGGCGTCTACCGCGTTACAGAGTAAACCGCTGCTGTGACAAAGACGAGACAGCTGCACGCTTTTTGCAAATGTACTCCCCATTTTCCACGCCCTAACAGACCAAAACATAAACCTCTCGCTAAAATGCCGTATATGTTGGATGTCACTGCTGGATAGGGAAGACAACTCGCCTTCGCAGATTCAAAAACCAATATGGTACATTCAGTACAACCACCTGCCTGTTGAATTTCTGCTCTGCCCTTTTGGAAAATGCTAAGTACTTCTATTACTTTCATGAGTTACAGTACTTGCGGTGAGAAACACAAAGACCCTTCAATCTCGATCGAAACGATCCAGACCCTTCCTTAACTACAAAACGACTTGAACTTCAGACTCCTGCTTTAGTTTTAGAAAGGGAAAGCAGCAGTGAGGCAACTAAGTCCGCCCAAGCCTCTTGGCAACTTTTTGTTTAGAAATTGACATTCCGTTGATTTCCCTCTGATTTTTAGGTGTTCTGTGGGACATTTGGAAGGTGCAGTTCAGGCCCTCTTGGAAGGAGTTTTCTGAGTGGTGCCATTCGTATTGCCACCATGCGTTTGCTCTGGTGACATCTTTAATGAAGCGACTAGTCTTTAAAGAACGGGACCTAGAGACAAAACCAACCGGTGACACTCGCTGGAGCTGCACTCGAAGGGAAGTGCTACTTTATCTCAGTTAACCATTTGATTTATTTCGTGTTTTCCTATTACAGTGTTATGAGACAGGCTCCTTTATTTAGAAACCTCCTTCTCCTAGACATTCGTTTTACCTAATTGTTGGTGTTTATCAATACATTCTTGAAAAAATCAGCTGGTTTTTAAGTTACTGTTGCAACTAATGGGAAGCCATTGGGAAAGTCAACGAGGCGTCATAGAGGCCGTGCTTTCTAAGCAAAGATAAAAGCATACGCATTTACTCAAAACCAACGGAGAGGAAATACAATGGAATACTACAACATACCAAGTGTCGCGACCATTCAGTCAACATTACGCACGGTATGTGTGATACTGAAATGCCCGAGCGTGGAGAGTATGTTTTCCCCTGAGGTATTTAGAGGCATTTTCTGTCCACTCACGTGCAGATTTCTATTTCGAGTTAAGCTCTTTACCTAGGACGTAAAAGAAAAGTTCCCCTAGACAACATATGCTCCTCTGCTTTGAATGACTATACTCTTTTCGAGTGATTTGCTCGTTTTCCTGTTCTGGAAACGTATGGCTGTCTTTTAGTTGCAGAGTCATCTCCACCGAGCATTGTCTGTTATACCCATCCTACCAAGAACTCATTTTGGATTCACGTCAAGCTTTACACATATTCCTATTCCACATATTGCGTCTCTTACTTCAGTCTTCTCATGCCAAATACGTTCAAGGAAGATGGAATCATACACTGCAGCTTCTGCTACGAGTCAAAACCCTTCCATTTATTGCGCCTATCATTTTTGTGTCAGACATATCCACTCTGCTACTTACGCCAAATCAGCTGGCCTCCCTCTCACTCACGAAAATCCGTTCGTTTCTTAGGCTCTGCTTTAGAAGAGGAAGCTGTAATACTTCCAAGCCCACGCCATTTCTCCGCTTTTGCAGTTCTTTCAGATTATTGCTCCCTCAGTAGTTTGGACACTAGTAGGTCAAATTTCTCTTGCCCTGTCCTAAGACCTGCTGATTTTCCTGAAGGGAACAAAGAGTAAGATACAAATCATTCTCTACACAGTTCTTTTATAGCCTTACCAAAAAATGGTGACAATGGACTTGGGTTTCTGAATTTTAGGTGCTCTGCTGCTTTTACTAACACAGCCAAACCTCTTGGAACGTGACTTAAAAGGCAGATTTGTACATCTGGGAAGCGAGTGCAAAAAGGGTTAATGTGGGAGTCTACTTTCTGTTTTCCTGCTTGCTAGTTTTGGGTTCTTACGGAGCTTAGGCCTATCTAAACAAGCAGACAGGAATTCAAGTACGCTCTAATTCCTTGTGGAAGTTCAGACAAATCATTAACTGTAACCTTTCCCTTCTGACCGTGCCAAATCTGTAAAGCATGGCACAAACCTACTGCATGAGGCTGTCATGAGGGTAGCTGCACAAACAGAAGATCTGTGGAACGTGGAATAAAGCGTTATTTTCATCGGTATCGACGCTTCCCTTGCCTGTTGTTTTGTAAGTGTGGCCTTAAACACAGTAACTTGGCAAACTATTGGCTTTCCAGGGTGGGAGGGTATGAACTTAAAATTTTAAGACGAGAAATCCATTTTGCTACAGAACTGCAGCTATCAAAAGCTGCAGATTTTGTGGTACCCTTCCGCTGCTCTTGCTGGAGGGCCTTTTTCAGTGACGTACGTGAATGGTTGGGCCACGTACGTCTAGATGACTTTGCGCATCGTGCGTATCCCGTGGGAGCCTTCGCTCTGCAAATAGCGTGCTTGTTTTCCCTTCCAGTGCAGTTCTCACTACATAATTACTCACGTTCCAAAAATCGTGACTAAGTGGCCAACAACATAGGCCTTGTCCTCCAGCATGCACGTAAGTTCTTAGCGTGAACTAAGGAACCCGATACAGAAAAGCCGCGTTTCGTGCTTCGTCTCACACTGGATGGGCCAGTGAGGTCCATGAGGCTGGGATGGGGGGGCAGGTAAGAAGACACCGACAGCCAACGCAGGGAGTCATAAGACCAGGAAAACGAGCAACGCTAATGCCAATGCAATCTTATTTCTGTTCTGTGATGAGACATCCTTATGAAAACATCCTGTAGAGGTTAATGGATTACAGCCTTTTTACAGAACGGTGAAACAACATCCAAAAAATCTCTGTTGGTTAAATGCACATTTAGTTACAGATACGTATGTGTATTATACTTACGTAACGCTACGCCGACATCGTTATTTTATATGTACGTGTTTATACAGTGACACTAAGTACAGGAACATAACCTAGGAAAGTCGTTGTTTTATACTGCACATCATCTTAAAACGATTTCCACTGCACACCTGGTTTTGAAAACAAAAACAGGAGGATGGCAAGTCTTTTTGGTCATTAATTCCTCCTCAGGAGATAAACCACCGCGCGTTATTTTTAACAGCCCGTTCTCTTATTTCACATCCAGTCGCACCTCTAATTGTGGGCGGGAGTAAAGCGCCGGCACGTCAAGCTTTAACGCGTTCCGGAATCGTGTTTTAAAAAGTCACCCAGGAAAACATAACCTGTGCTTTGCCTCCGTGTTTTGTAAAAACGCCATCATAACGCTGAGTACCAGCATTAAGTAGTCCCTATAAGATCACAGAATACCCGTCGTGTGAAACGTGAACCTTACGGTTACATTTGACGTTCACATCCACCCTGTCAGACTTTTAAAAGAAGTAATGTGACCGTGAATCTGCATGAGATTCAGAGCAGTTCTCACCCTAGAGCGCTTTTCCGATGGTACGTGCCACAGACGGGTAATTTACAGCTCCGAGTCTCCCCGGCTCCTAAGCGTATCGGCCAGGAGACCCCAGCAGACACGGTCTGACAGACTGACCGCAGTGCACGCCGCCTCAGCTCCGCACACACCGCAGCAGTCACGCCTGCAGTATTATAATTCAGCTCGGTTGCTGAGCATCGCTATTACAACGGTATCGAGAGCAAAGTTATTCTTCCTCAAGTCACAGGAGAACGGCAATTCCCAAGTTCATCTGGAAGCATGTGCTTTCACCTGTATTCAGTGCCTGTCACGTTAGTAACAGACTGAGACGGCTTGCGAATGAGGCCAAGGGTGCGTCTGCCTTGGCGAAACGCGAAAGCGCGTACGGCAGCACACGTTTACTGCTTAGGAAGACTTTCAGTCCGGCCCTATCGCAGTGTCGCCACTTGGCAACGTACAACAGGCGAACATCACCTTACAGGGCAATCGCCCTTCAACGCTAAAAACGTGCTGCATATGCCGGGACTCTGCCCGACTCCTCGCTCCCTCTGAGAGAAAAGCTGGATGTCTAAAGAGGCAAGCGAGCCAAGAAACACACAACACCCTTAAGGCCAACGATCGCGGACGCAGCTGACAAACGCAATGGTGGCACGGCGCGGTCGCGACCGCTGTCCCTGGTGAGCAGGCGTTCGATGATATTCTCGCATACGCTATGGAGTACGAACCTCCAAAAGTTCTTTTACGTGTCGATTGCAACAATCAAGCCCTCTGTTGAGCCTCTAAAGCACGTTCCACCAGCAAAACGGTACGTACACAAACCAAAATTCTTTACCAAGTGGAAAAGAGATTCTGTCTCAGATTTCTGGTGCTCCCTGTTACTACGGTCGATGCCAGTAGCTAGTGACAGAAACAGGAGGAAATGTGCCTTATTTTCCCCAAAACTACAGCTGAGATTTGAAAACCTTTTTAAAAAAGAGTGACCGATCTCTCTTGTGCGTGTGGCGCTGCGACTAAGCTTTTGACAAAAGGTTCTAGAAATCCTACGAGAATTGTGTTTTATTTTCCCGAGCCACCTACATTTATCAAAGAAGTGAAGTTGCTTACAGAATAGCTAGAGGCACCAACCTTTGTTTTTCCCTCTGTCTGTGTTGCAGACGGACTCGGGAGAGGTCAGTTTCTGATAAAACTGTACAAGATAGGAGAGTTAATAACTC
Organism: Phaethon lepturus; assembly: GCF_000687285.1. NCBI lineage: Eukaryota > Metazoa > Chordata > Aves > Phaethontiformes > Phaethontidae > Phaethon > Phaethon lepturus. The sequence continues at coordinate 18,897 of NW_010544014.1, read as the reverse complement.
ACATCTGCAATTTTAAATTATTCAGTTACCACTTGAGTACTAACCACAGGCACAATAAACAGCAGCTCATACCAGTCATGCATATTTCATAAAGGAAGACTGCACCCTCTGGAGTATACTACATTTATCTCCGAGAAGAGAGACAGTGTTTTCAACATCTTTTAAGACCAGTTTTTCTGCTAATACTTTACCTTTCACGGCAAAAGCTTCCATCGATTTGAATAGGAGTTTTATTCAGGCAGAGGAGACAGACTGCAATCAATTAATAAAAACTTTACTTTTCGAGTCATACATACGGTGGGAAACTTTCTATAAATGGGTTGGCTCGGTGTCTTACGTTATTCTCCTCTGCTTGGGCTGCAGATAAACAGCTGTAGCCTCATGCGCTTCATGATCTGCTGGGACATCCAAAAGACTGAGCGCTACCCCAAGGCCAGACACGTCGACGAGGAACAGGGTGGCGGTCATGAGGATTACAGCAACTTTGCACACTGCAATAAAGTCTTTTCTTGTTGGGTGCCCGGGAGCAGTCGAACACTCGTCAGATGTTGGCACCCTTCAGCAGGGAGCTTCTCGTGTTGTCCACAGAGATTGAACACGGCCAAAGTACCTTTTCCCGCTGTTCGGAGCCTAGCATAGAAATAGTGACCAGAAACTCAGAGAAGGGAAGACAATAGGAAGTACTGAAAGGTGCATAACTACGTACGATGTTCGGCAACTTGCTGGCAGCTAGCAATCTCAAGAGCCTGGGTCCCTCATAGACCACAGTCAGTCATTCTGCCGCCTTTAAATCGGTTACGGCTGAGAAGACCTGAAGAAACCTCAGTACAACTGTTACTTGGTTACCCAGGAGAACTTTCGGATGAGCTTGCCTGCCGTGAAGCTTTTGCTGTTACGGTTGGCGATATTATTAATAGCAAAGCTTGCAAGACAGAGAATAGCGAGGCAAACAAGCAGCATTAAAAGATTCAGCCCAAAGATCCGCAGAAGTGCTTGGCACAAAGCGACAGTCTGCTAAAGCATCATCTAAGGGGGGGGTGGGGGGGTGGGGAATCTCACTTTAAATAAGCACGTCGTGAACACCTCCGATAGATGGGCGAGACGCACTGCTAGAGTACTGCCACAGGCTGTTAACTGCAGACCGGTTGTTATCTGGACCTGGCAAAGTCAATATTTTCAAAACTCTGCTACACTGAGACTGCAGCTCACTGAACTGTTAGCCATTCCCTTACACTTCTCATCTTTTTCTTCTATAATTGGTTCCCTATCCTCGACTTGGGAAGATAGCAGCATGTAACACCATTCTGCCAGCAGAGTATTTGCCCCTGTAAGGAATTAATGGTACTACTCAATATAAAAACGTCTCTATTGAACCAACACAGCTGCTCTTTTAACTCAAATACAGAGCAGTCATCCAGGAATAGAAGACACCTTCTGAGACATGAGAACTCGTGTCCCTCCAGAAATGCTACCTTTTCTCCAGCTGGGAGCCGTGACCCCTCAGGATTCAAGACATTAAAAAAGCGCCCGACTATCACGGGATCTATCATCCGATTATTGCGCTCCATCTTCAAAAGAGCTCGTTCGTTCACAGAGAGATTAGCGGGGAGTTAAAGTGCCATCACTTTCTCTCTGTGCTCTCTTGAATAGTGGTCTCGTCTCTTCCCATTAATAAGGCTAAGAAATTAGAGATTGTCAGTGAAGTCACAGTAAATGAAAAGTGAAACTTCTCAGTCATCGTTATTCACAACATTCTGCCCAATTCACCATCCTCTTCTTGAGATTTCATTTCAAATGACTGACACGGAGTTTTTAGAGAAACAGCAGTGTTTCGTGCACACTTGAAGCCCGCATCGTAACCTTACCCCCAAACAAATGTGTACGAATACCCATGAAAGAGCCCGTAATAATTTGGCTAAAGAAACATGCTGCTTTTATAGTAAGAACTCCGAAGACTCCAGCAAGCGACACCATTCTGCAAGCCCCTCTCATTAGTTTTCCTACCTCATACTTCTTCGTGGTAAAACGCTTGTCACCCTTCAACATAGCCATTTCTAATTTTGGGAGATTATCAAAGAAACACCAACAAAGTCCCTATTTTTAGCCTGTTCATGGGACAATTCATGCATCTGTCCAAAACTAAGGTCCCTATAACAGCAGCAGCACGGGCAGTACGAGGTGTCAAATAGCCATCTGTCAGTACGTTTCATCTCTTCACTTTCCCAGCTGCCCTCACCGGGTTCTCAAGTAAATGAGAGGTTCGCAGGGGACAATGTTACAGAAGGAGCAAACTGCCTTTTCCCTTACTGCAGCCACAAAGACAGAGGAATCTACATGGACATCAACACACACATGGATTTACAGTTGATAATGAAGTTCACAGCTGAACTCCTCCTCTCCTCAAAAGGTACGTGTCGCTCTTCAAAGTTTCATCAAACTCCAGCTAGCTTTAAATTCTTTACAACACGCAACGAAACTGTACGCTTGTCCCACAAGTTTCCGTTGGAAGTGGCGAGTCTATACAGTGAAACAATGACTGAAAGGATTGCGTTCGCATGCGGCTGCTTTTGCTGTTCTTCAGAAGAGCTGAAAAACCTATTTACTAGTTTTGCAGCTTGGAATCCCGATGATTCCTTCCCAAATATGTAGAACAGAATTTTCTGCGGGATTTCTTTGCTAAGCTTAGAACTCAGCAGAACAGTCTTTGCTACATCTAAAGAGGTAAAATAATAAACACACAAACAAAAAAACCCCGAGAAACCCAAAAGAACCACAACAACAATCCCCCAAACCACTGAGATCACTACAGATTGCTTTACTCCATTAAGCAAACAATCTAGGAACTTGGGCAAGGGGCAAGTGTCCTTCAGTGTGGAAACTTTGCTTACGTAAGTAGCGACAGATATGGTAGGCCACAACTTTCCTGATTCTCATTAATTCCTTCACAACACCTAGTATGGTAAACCATTATTTACTACAGTGATCAGTCGACTTAGGTTACTGCCCAAAGGGGTGAAAAAGTACCGTTCTTACTCTGCCCACAAAAAAATCTGAATTTGGTTTTGACACATGTTCTGACGACTCAACATATTTGTTAAAGGGTAGAGATAACGATCAGTTCTGCATTAGAACGCATTTTCATGCTCACGATGCTATCACAGTATTGTAAAGAAGGAAAACTGGCATAAGCACAGGTGGGATTACTGTTCTTAGCTCGACAGGACCGATGCACTACTACTGCCATAACAGTGAAAAGAAAAATCAAAATTGCCATAGGTTAAACGTGTGAAAGGAATTCACGAAACGAGGCAAATACGTTAATGCTATAAGCAGTAGAAGAAGAAAAACATACACGGCTAGAAATGGAGATTAAAATAATCTCAACAGAACTCAAATTAAATTGAAATATCGCATTTTGAAAGTAACCATAAGGTGGGATACAAGTGCTAAGGCAGACAGGAGCAGGAGACCAGAAAAGAAAGCTGCTACAAACCAATTTGAAACAATGTGAGAAGAGGTATTATGCAACCCCTCAATGTAAACTAATCCGAGTCCATGAACCTGTGAGAAATTGATACATGCTTTTGCGTATCCAGCAATAAGTACTGTCATAAATCTTTCTAAAAGTAGGATTTTTCTTTTTTTTTCAATCTAGGTAGCAAATTGAAAAGCTCTGGAAAGGCTTTGAGCAATTAGTTTTATCTCAAATGTATGGAAAACTGTACTGGGAAGTCTGGATTAGAAAATAATTACAGATACAGATATAAAAGGAATGTTTTATAAAATGCCACACTGGGTAAGCGAAAATACATCACTTTAGACTGAGCATCTCTCAAAGAAAAATTGCCCCAAGTGAAGAAGGCAGACATTACCCATGGTTTGATACCAGCACTTTTTGTATTTTGGGCAGTCAGTTGGATGCCCTTGAAGGGAGCAAGATCTCAGCTACACAGATTAATCGGCAGCCAACCATCACCTAGAGGCACCCTGAAGTATGACTCAGTGCTGTCATACGTAATAGCTGCCCTAGGATTCCTCAGTTAACACACTTCCCATAAACACTGGGAAGCAGCAGATATTTGCGGCTATTTTAATGTTTTCATTTATTGTTAAAACCTTACCCAGAACTCTCTATGCAATTCTAGGCATTTAACGTCAAAGAAAAAAAAAAAAAGGTTTTGAAATAAAAGCTTGTACCAAGAAGGATGAGTACAATAATGAAGAATTTGACTGTGGGTAAAAAAAAATTACTTTCTGATTATTTTAATCCACAGTTTGTCCATTCTTGAAAAGGTTTTAAACGGACGTCAAATTAAATCAGCCCCTAAAGAGTAAAAACAGCACCCTATTTTTGCTGTGAAGTACAAAATTCTCATCTCTCTCTTCGCTCCTTCCAAGTAGGCACCGCACACCGCCAACTCCTACTGCTCATTGCAAAAAACTTGCTACAACCGTTGTCTTAATTTCCAAGTCAGACCTTCTCATGAAATGCAAACAAAACCCTGTCCTTTATCCTCCCAGTATCCCAACATCAAAAGCAAGTACACCGCTAAGACTGCAATTAAACTTGAAGACTTCTTCCCATCTATTTTACAATTCACATACCTTAAAAAATTGTACATCAAGTCTACTGCTAAGTATGACCTGTAGCATGATTTTTTCCCATTCTGTCCAACATAAACCTTGCAATATCCATTATCATTGTAAATTATTTACAGCAGAGCTGCAGAATGCAAAAACTCGGCCTATTGGAAATTCTGTTGGATACACAAAATACTTTTACAATATATTACACCTTCCTACTTCTATTAGACTTATTACTTCATCTTTCAAGCAGAAGTAAATATTCACCTTGCGGGAAAATACTGTCTGTTTGGTTAAGACTTAATGTTGTAAGGTAAATTGTGCTGTTGGTTCGAGTTTGACATGCAATACACTTCAATAATGCGCTGTTTCCTTCTGTATATGATGCAATCCTAAAGAAAACACGATTAGAAAACCCATTTGTGTTTGAAACCTCCTTTCGTTTTTTTAAAGGCTATTACTCACATCAGCACTGTACTATTTTTCCCTCATCATTTTCCATTATCAGTTTGATGCAGAGGAACGCTGTGCCAGTAGGTTTCCCAAACGGATTTTAAGTTATTAGAGGGGTCTGATTAAAAAGGCAAAGCAAACAAAAGCGTACTGATTCAATGCATTCTGAAATACAGTTAACGAGAATAACAGGAATTGAGTATTGCCTTCAAAGGTCCTTGTTTCATTACGTTTTCATTACGGTATGCATTCTTTCCTCAAAAAACAAGAATGATATCACTACATGTTAAGACTTCTCAAATCTTGACAATACGTTAAATTTTCCTGAGAATTTTCCCTATTATTTAGAAACTCTACAAGCAGGAAGACGTATCCAATCTCACCCAGTCTTTCCTTTCCACTGCTCACGTACCAACATTTATAGTGACGAACGTTTACTTCACTTTCCTATATCTACCATTCTCTTGTTATAAAAAGAAAGTGCGCTACTGGAAACAAGCAAATAAGGACCGTTGCTAGCTAATGCATAGGTCAGTCTGCCAAGAACCAAAGAACCACAAAGGGACTATCTCCCTGCGAATATTACTGGTTGTTCACCTAAATGCTGGGGGAATGAGACAGGAAAAGCTGAAACTCCAGAAAGCAAACACTGGCAATGAATCCTTAAAGCTGATCCCTGATCTAAATGCGGTCAATAAGCTAGATGAACTCAGGGCTTTCTGAAATTATTTTCATGCCAGACTATTTAACCCACAACGGTTAACAGAGTCTATACTGCTTTTAAAAAGGCAGTTCAGAAATAGCTCATCTTTTTTTTTTTTTCCTACATACAAATTACTATTCGAGACAAGATTTCACGAGAAATATATTATGTTAATATATTAACCAGAGATGTTTACTGTTTTTCGTAGCCTCGCTCTCCAGTGTTGAATTTTGCCTAGCAGATTTTCTTAAAAGTTTATTTCATCCAGAATTAATTTCTCTGTGTCTTCATGCAGTCTTCATTCCAGGTCACAAAGCAGAGAAAAGTAAGGAGTTTAAGCATTACAGAATGCCTTAATACATAGAGAAGTAAAGGCCATGGTGTTGGCATATCGCTACCCATTATTCATTACTCAAAGAACTAACCGTATAAAGTCAACAATATAACACAGATGCTCTCCTAAGCATATCCAAGCAAAATTCAATTCCAAAGTCACAACAAAAGAAGCCAGCTCTGACAAACAGTTGTCAGAAGCGCTGCAGGTGGGGTTGCTCCGTCTCTGGATGAGATGTACAGTCTCCTATCAACATCAGAAAACACACCCGTCCTGGGCCAGAACAAGTGGCCGTCTGATTGTGTGCCCTATTCCTGTTACTAGCCAGGAGATGATGCCTAGGAAAGTCATGAACGTATGACAAGTATTTGCAATACCTCTCAAAATCCCATGCCAAATACCAGCCATTTTCAGCAAAGCAATTGTATGAAGCTATCATTAACTCATGGGGGGTGGGGGGGGAGGATTTCTTAATCGCAACCGAAACCACCAGTTGTGCATGTGCGCGTGTGCAGAATTAGAATAAACTCTTAGATTCTCTTTGAAAACTACTTTAAAACATTTAATACCTACTTGGCCACTTTTGCCTTCAAAAATTTGATTACAGTTTTGGTAAGCGTCTTTCCAAGCTACTAAACTGACAAGGCTGCTCCGGACTGCTTCGTGTTTACCCGCTCCTCGCAAGAGCTTCCTGGACCTGGCTGCTACAGGGCGAGTTCCGCCAGCGTTGCAGAAGCAGTTCGTGAAGTCACGTACGTAGTTCAAAGAACAAACACTTCTTCCTGGAGGACAGTTAACAGGCGGAAGGGGAAAAAACAAACCGATATGCTAACAGGATGAAAGTAGCACACCCCTAAGGACATCTTCAAGAAGAATGTAGTCACTTCTATGACTGCAAGTCAAAGTGACGTAGTGCTTTATCACACACAAATGTATTTCTGAGTTTCAGCAGAATAGTTTCCTATTAGAAGTCGATTTAATCTAAATTCCTTTTTCCAACTTTATCCTTTGCTAACTGGAAACACACAAGAGTAAATACCACCTCCAAGCCTAATGCAGTATTCTGAAAGGATTAAGTAAAATCTGTCTGAGCAAACTTAACATCGTTGTACATTACTCAAGAAGGCGAAAGTGTTCTATGATTTTCTGACTAGAGAGGCAAGCTACTTTGGGACATGTCTCAGCCTACATTAGTGGGATTGTTATGCATTTGCCTCATCAACTGGATTATCAGAAAGAGTAAAGTCATTTAGAGAGAGAGAGTTTTTAAGGTACTGCAACAGCAAACCCAACAAAATAAATAATTTCTAAAACATGAAAAGGTTTTATGCATATGAACACTTGGCAATATGGAGTAATCCATATTTAGTGGAGGGGTTCTAGACCTATGGGATTTTTCCAACGTGACAGTGAAAAATACAGCAAAAGCTTCTGCTTTTTGTCATTGTGTTTTTAAATGGAGGATCGCATTTCTGCCGTCGAAAATAATGACGCCAATATATCAAAATCACAAAAAGGCCGCGGAACGTAGCGCTCGCCCATTGATTTATAAAATACTAATAGTTAAGAATAAAGATAACTAAAATTGCCTACTCTTGAACTCCCTTTTCCATATTCAGATACTTCCTCCGCTTGATGCAATTTGAGGTTTAACCCAAAATGTGAGCTTTAGGAACCAAGTAGTAAACTGTTTCATGGGATGAGAGGAAACTCCTTGCTTTTGAGGACCACTAAAAGCACAACTATTGAAGAAAATCCATTAGCCATTTTTGAGAAGAAAAATCCACTTTGTAAGTACAACACGTAAATACAAACAGTTACCTGTTAAATGCCTGCTAATTCATTTTTAATGGATTCTTCTATTCTATTATCTATATTCTATTATTTCTGTTTTCTTGCCTCTTCAAAATTAAAAAGGGGTGAGAGGGGAACACAGGCAGGAATCTAAAACTTCCTTTATGCTTTAAGTGGTCTGTGCCAAAGTAAAATATCAACACAGGATCAATACGGTATCAGTGCAGGCTGAGGGATGACGGGATTGAGAGCAGCCCTGCCGAGGATGAGTCGTGGATAGTGGCGGATAAAAAGCTGGACGTGAGCCAACAATGTGCGCTCGCAGCTGGGCCGCGTCCAAAAGCAGCGTGGCCAGCAGGGCGAGGGAGGGGATTCTGCCCTTCTACTCCGCTCTGATGAGACCCCGCCTGCAGTGCTGCGTCCAGCTCCGGAGCCCTCAGCACAGGGAAGATGTGGAGCTGTTGGAGAGGGTCCAGAGGAGGGCCACGAAGATGATCAGAGGGCTGGAATCCTTGTCCTGTGAGGAGAGGCTGAGGGAGTTGGGGTCGTTCAGCCTGGAGAAGAGAAGGCTCCGGGGAGACCTTATTGCAGCCTTCTGGTACTTGAAGGGGGCTTAACAGAAAGAGGGGGACACACTTTTTAGCAGGGCCTGTGGCGATAGGACAAGGCATAACAGTTTTAAACTAAAAGAGTGCAGATTTAGACTACATATAAGGAAGAAATTTTTGACGCTGAAGGTGGTGAAACGCTGGCCCAGGTTGCCCAGAGAGGTGGTAGCTGCCCCATCCCTGCAAACATTCCAGGTCAGGTTGGACAGGGCTCTGAGCAACCCAACCTATTTGAAGGTGTCCCTGCTCATTGCAGGGGGGTGGGACTAGATGACCTTTAAAGGTCCCTTCCAACCCAAACTATTCTATGGTTCTAAAAGCAAACCAGTGCCCTTAGGGGACAACAGAACAGCAGGGTACTTGGGCTACATTAGAGCTGTTTGCGGTCATGGCACTCTCAGACCAGTCAACAAGATGACGATGTTAATGATAGCCCAGCATCAGTGCAGGCGGGACGATAACTGGGAGCTGGAAGACGGCAAATCAACGCAGCCATCTGCCAGAAAGTTGTGCGCAAGCTACGGACACCTCTAGCAGTTTTGGGGCTCCACGCCTGGCCAGTGGTAACACAGCTGCTAATACTGAATTTCCAGGAAGCCCTGGCATCGTAAAAAGTCCTGTAGCTGTCCCATTTTACTGCAAGAATCATTTTTGCTGACTTCCATTCAGCTTGTTCACTTAGCCATCTCCACCCTATCACATCCTGAGATTTAGTCAATGGGTAACACCTTCTAGTACTCGCTTTCTCCATTGGCTGCACAGCACAAGGAACTGCAGCAAGTCCAGAGCGGCACAGGACAATACCAAAGATGCACCTAAAGCATCTGCAGTGGACGAGCATATTCTGCTTCTGTATTTTGAAAGGACGGGCACTAACTCAAGCCCTCTGGAAGGAGTTACTAATCGGTATGAGAGAAGCCACCTGTTAACAATTTAATATCTTTACCACTAGTTTTACAGAAAGGAGTACTAATGAACCAACAAAGAAAAGAGTATACCTTACTCTTACAAATATGGGGTTCAAAAATTAACTTCCATTTTCACAGGTTTTTTTTAAAGGTAACACACATCTTTGTTTCATACATCATTTCAGTTACATTTTAATTGCGATACAGTCAAGAAAGCATTTCTTTGGGTGAAAAAAAAAACCTTTTTTGTCCAAAAATTTCACACAACTTCAACTCTTATTCAAATCAACCTACTCAACTAAATTAAATGGAGTTCTTCTGTGGAAGAAATCTTCTGAGAACAAGTACTGGCACCAGAATATTTTGCGGTGAAGATTATTCCTAGGCTTGTATGAACATTGCAGATTGCCCCTGTAAAACGGAATATGCTATATTCCACTATAAGAACACTCGGAATTTTTTAACGTAGACATACCAGGACAAGACCAAATCAATACAAATTGCTCACTAATAATTTAAATAAGTTTCTAGTCTTATGAGAAGTCAATTTCTGAAACATCCTTTCCAGCTAAAATTAAAATTACGAAAGAGACTCTGACTGTGTGTATGAATGCCTACAAATAAAAAATGACGTGTGCAATGATCAATTTATCAGTGAACTGTGCTCCTCAAAGTTTTTTGAGAATAAAGTAATTCACTTTCTCTTTGCACCGTATGTATATTGCTTTAATCAAAATCACCAAAAGCTTCCACTGGATGGATGCAGGATGCAGGTAGTATGAGCTCTCTACCAGCCCTAGCTACTAATGTCCATGACAGATCATTTGATTAGTTGATTTTTCACCCTTGACAAAAACCTATTCTTACCACTGGCTTTCCACCAGACATTTAAGCTTATGGTAGGAGGCTGTAAAGTAATCACATAGCAGTGAGGGCAGCACAGGTCAGCGGATGCTTCTGGTCACGCTGCACAGTTTTGCAAGATCAGAACAGATTGTTCCTACATAGAATACATTTTCTTGTGGGTTTGTGGGGTTTTTTTCCTTCCCGCATTTTGTTTATTAAGTTCTTCACCTTAGCTTTTCTGCAAGTTCATTTAGGATTTTGTTCTTCCCCCTTTTATAGCAGGTGTCAGAAAAAGAAGGCAGCTGCTTTGGTTTTTGGTGTTTTGCTGCATGCTTGTTCTCACCTCTTTTTAATATGTCTAAAGTTTATGCCTGCTGGGTAACTCCCCTGCTATGAAGAAAAGTTTTAGTGACCCATAAAATTTGGAATTTAAATTCATTTATTTTTGTTACCATTAATACCCAGTGTGACCATCACTGCTCACTGCAATTTAACAGATACTGCACACTTTAACACAGCTGAAGCAATGGGCTCTAGGATCCTTGAACAAAGAGCCATATTGAAAGGTCCATTCAAGTGACTGACTTTCCCTGTTTTTTCTTAGTCACACAATGTACCACACGTGAGAAGACTGTCTGAAGACTGTCCTTGGACTCCTGAAACTTACACAGTGCAGCGTTACAGCAGATGATGCTTCGAACTTGGTGGTTTCTTTTAAAACCCTTTGCCAAGCTATAAAAGCTTGAAAAGTATGAACGTTTCTGTGTTAAGCAGGTCTTAACTTTTTGAAAGCAGAAACTCTATTATGTACACATTTAATAAACTTAATGAAAGATTCCTTAGCGCCGCAGGGACAAACTGCTCAGTGCTCAGGGTTTAAAATCCCATCAGGACTGGAGCAGTCTATTGATTCATTAAGGACATAATTAACTGGAATCGGTGAACTATACCTTCAGGATCGATTATCTAACAGCTAAACCACAGCATTCAGCAGTTATGAAATGTTAATACCTTTAATTTTCTAAACACTCCTCTATAACTAATCCTGAGAGGTCCTAATCACACACACAGAGCTACAGGCACAAACCCCACAACATGAAGCGTGAGCTACAGGCTTAGGCCTCCCCCTCTTCCGGGAGTTTTACACCTACACCTCCAGTATTTGGGGGCAATCCATTTACACGTGGTGTTTACACCCACACTCAGCAGAGATTTTCCTGGTGACTTCACTTTGCAAAGGCTGCAGGGGAGTGAGAAAAGCACCCCTACACATTTGCACAAGAGATTCTTTCTGAAGATTATCGTGCAGAAAATTCCCGTGCATTCCAGCATGCTATTTTAAGTATTGTATCCCTCATGCCCTCGTATTTTTCACTCCTGTATAAATTTATAAAGGTAAATAAGAAATGACATTGTTTTAACCGTTATTGTCCACTTACTTCATTTGGAATTACTACATGCAGTTGTTACCTTGCAACTTAAAATTACTTACCCAGATTTGAAGACCTGAGTATCAAGACAACCTTCATTAGTATTAGATAATAAAATTAGTGCTGGTTTTATTTCCAGAAGTAAGTAAGGTAAATTATTCTTCAAAATAAAGGCAATGCTTTTCAAGTAAAAAAAAGCATAAATGAATATATATAAAAAGTTTCAGTCAACCTCAGTCCACTTTTTCTCTTTTTAAACTTTTTCAAATAATCTACATGAAAAAGGACTGCTTTTTAGGTTGTTTCCCACAAGTACAAACACCTTTTCACATAAAAATGTATCACTGCAAGGAAAACATACTCCATGTATATGTCAAGTTCCAGCACAGCCTGGGTTGACTGATAATAAAGAAGAACTTGTCCGACTTCCTACGCTGGACTGCTTTTGCTGCTACCATGCCTAAAACCCAAGAACTGCAGTGCTCACTTTGCTGCAAGCAATTCTACAGTTCTTCAGAAATTGGCACCTCAGTTTCTAATACGCCGAACAACCTCACTACCGTATTTCAAAACTTCTGACCTCTAGCAAAAGCAGAAGCAAACACCAGAGCGTTTGCCTGTGCTATGCCATTTCAGGGTCCAAAAAACATGTATTCTGTCATTTCTGTTACAAAATACATGGTGATGTAAGGTATCAACAGGATGTCATTAAAGAACTGGCATAGCTTTGCTGATCTTATTGCTTGGAAATCAATGATCCTCAGAAGCGTGCTGTCTTAAGCCTGCTTAGATAGTAAGATCTTAAATGACCGCCGACAGAAGCAGCATCCATGTACCACAGCTGCCTGTGTACGCAGACGCACACGTGTCCATCTGTGGGCTACGGTGTATTGCTTAGCAGCATACTATGCTTACGCAGCTAAGTAGTACTGAGCAGCGCAACAGGACACAGATTACTTTATCGGTTTGTGAATAGCAGCTGTCTTGTACTATTCTCATGACGAGACCTACTGAAATTCGTGCCAGAATAAGACTGATCGTAAGGAACACAGCCAAGAACAATCTGGCTGTGGTCATTCACCTTCCCGGCCTACACACATTATTGGAGAAACCATACAAGCCTGGAGGTGGTGGAGATGCCAACGAAATTCATAGTCCCATGATGGCTCCTTAGCGGTTGCTGGGTTTTTTACCTGACGGTTCCTTTCTGCTGCTGACGCAGCCCCACAGGACCTGCAGTGTAACACCCAGCCCCGAATTTTTATTTTGGATAGAATGGCTACTATGAGCCATGCCTTGGGTAAAAACTACATCACCCTGTAACTTGCCTGCCTTTCTAAATCCAATATGCTGTCTTTCTCAGTGCAAAAAGTATTTCTGTTTTAATTGGGGATGGGGGGGGTGTAGTGTTTGATTTACTCCCTATGTCCCATCCCAGGCGCCGCTTGACATCTCCCACGTTTCCACAGAGCTGAGCTGGCTGACAGTACAAACACGCAAAGAACCCGCCGTAGACCGACTTCATCTCGGTCAAAGAAACAGCACGCTACAACTTAAATTATGTTTGACTGGAAGTCAATGAGTAGTTAGAGGTAAAACATGCCTGTCCAGATAGGTAGCCTTTACAAAGACTAACCTGACTGCTATGAAAAATCAGGCAGAAAATGACTGTCTACAGTTTCTCTACAAAAAAATTTCCTATGTATTTTAGTACTACAAGGGACTTCAGAGCAGCCCTAGACTACAGATGCTGGCAGTCGCGACCTGACTTCCAGGCAAGAGCGGTTGGAAGATCTTAAAGGCTATTACAGATCGTAGGATGGGACATGATGTGAAAAGTAGCCCTCGTGTTTGCATTCTGACACCTGTCCCAAACCTTCCATTTCTTGGTCTTGATCTTCTGTGTCGCAAGGGTACAGAAGACTGCAATAATCATTTGCGCGCAATTAAAGATTTCACCAATGACTGAAAGTATCTAGCCTACTATATTCATATATAAGCACTTCAGAAGTTAGTAAAAAATAAGTAGCTATTTGGTAAACCCCAAGTCATCGATTCATAGCCTCAGGCGAGCTCACCTGATGGAGTTAACTTCACTGAATCAAATATGACAGAGTCTTCCAATTCACTTCCAAAAGCTTCAAATCCGATCCCTGTGTCGTAGGAGAGCTACAAACTGAAGGAGGTTTGTCCTTACCCATTTCCATCATCCCATTGGAACACAATTTCAAACACAGAAAGTAGTTTGTCTGGATAGGACAATTATTTAAGTTGTATTTAAGAATTTTATATTCAAGAAGTTATTTTATTGACATAAAGCCGTTATTACGTTCTGGAAAAACACTTGGATGTAAAATGGAAGTGCCATGTCGACTAACATGCAACAGACCAGCTGAGGTTTTTTGCAAATCTGGCTTTACCTAATGCAGATGAAAGTCAAAATAGCATAGACACAAATCATACCTCTCGGTCAATTCTTGAAAAAAATCTAAAAATCAAGCTCAATTAAAAAAATTTAAAAAAGAGAAGAATCCACAAATAGAGGAAGTAGAGCTCCTGTAGAGTCTAGGCAGTCAGACTTCAGACTTGTTTTTCTTTTTTTCCATTCTTCTAAAAACCTTCAGGTGCCCGTGTTAGACATTAAGGTTGCTGGGATACTAAGTAAGAATGTATGGTAATCAATAGAGACTATCATCTTTCACTGTTTAATTTTCTTTCACAGAAACTTTAGGTATCTCCTTAGCCTACGCTGCATTCTAATGTAATATCCTGATGCGGTATGCAGGTATCAGAGCACTCATCAGTCCTAGCATCTCAGAGTAAGGTGCAACGGCTATTCTGCACTGAAGGCATATTCGCAATCAGCTCACCTCTGACAAGCAGGAAAGGTAAAGATGGTCAAGCCTAGTAACATACGCTGTAGCCCATTAAGCATAGAATCGGGCTTAGGGTAGTGTTTCTTAACTCAATAGTTCCCACCCATTCTGCTGTCCAGATGCCTAGAGACATGATTTTCTTCCCATTTTATTACAACAGACTTTTAACTGGGCTTTAATTAGAGTGCTTGCAGCTAATGTACTTATTTTTCTCCCACAAAGTCAGGTTTTATGCATTTGCACTACGGGCAATTCTGAAAAGAAACAGGGCAATCTTTTGAAACTTTCAGAATGCACTGTTAAAGTGGGCTGGGAGAAAGTCCTCGGACTAAGCCAGCTGGACGACTCAAACTCTTAAATTGGCTGGCAGTAGCAGTGCATTTCAGCTATACTCCTTGGCAGTGTCCTGCCATTAACTCGTGGTGCAGATTTCTTTTTCAAAAGTCACGTTGAAAAGTACCAAGAAAGACCTCCGCTGATCTGATTATACAGAATTCTTCTAACTACCCTTAGTACCCAATCCACATGTTTAAACAAAAGAGCAACCACATGGTAAGTTACTAGAATAAAAAGAGGGATTCAGTTTTTTTCTATGTGACTTTTAAAAGACAATATAACAGAAGATTATTATATTGCATTAAAAATAGAAGCTATATCAAGACACAAATCCTGTTAGAGAATATCAATTCAAGGACAGGTTTTACTGAGAATTTAGCACAAAAACCAAAGCTACTACAGCCATGAAATCTACATACAGGAAGACCTCAAAACTCTTTGACATACTATAGTAAATTGAAACATCTGTGGCCAGGCGCCTGCAATTTCATACATTTGGACAGATTACTGTACTTGTGCGAAATGCAATCAACTTTTATGGACGTCACTGTGGTTCACAGGTGCTAAAGCGATCGTAATTAACACCCCAGTTATCGTTCCTTACACACCAAGTTTATATCAAAATCAGCGATTTCAAAAATTCAAGGTCAGCCCTTCAAACATTGCAGTCTCTTGTCACTGAATATCTAGCACTGATTAAACAACAATGCTGAAACATCTGGTTAAACTAAAAAATAGTTGTGCAAGGAGTCTCAGAAAAAAACAGCTACTAGAGGGGTGGAAAAAACAGAACTGATTGCAGGTTTGTTAACCTGAGGGAGTAATTGGACTGCTTATCGCTGTTTCATCAGCGTGTCTTTATATGTTGAATAAAGCAGACACTAGATTACAGCTTTAATCAGCATCATAAAACATCATGTTTCTCTCTGCTTCCTAACAGCTGGTTTAAGAGGAATAAAAGGTTTATTTGATGGGTAAGTTGGAAGATCTCCAAGGGCCCTCTCAGCTGCTACACTTCTACATTGGACTTTCAAAGCAAGTTGAGTCTGTTAGCTTCGTTTTTTAGAGCATGAAGTTTTCTACCAAAAAAAGTCAAGATAAATTTGCTGCCTCCAACATGAGAACCTACTCGCTCATCCTTTAACGTAATAATGTCAATTATATGTTGCTGTGCCATCAATAAGGAAAAAACATTGCTTCCTTCAGATAGGTCAACTGAAAATCTAATTTCATAAAACAGAAGTACTATTTCACTACCTACAAATCATGCTGCTAAATTGTGAGGTTTCACAATTACACCTCCATATTAAATCATTTTCACACAAAAAAACCCTCCACCTCTCATTTTTCTTGCCCCTTGCTGTGGAAGAGACCCATACAAGCAGAGCAATCTGACCAATCCTGAACGTTAAGGGAACCTCTATGGTGTGAATGTGAAAAAGAACTCCCTGTATAGCAACAATTGCAGTACAGGACCCAAGAAACTTTATGCTAGACAGAAAATGAGATTTTTAGAAGCTCTTTATGTCCAACCGAGTGCTATTCCTACTGAAAACTGTTACTGAGATGTTGAGCACCTATAAGAATGTCAAGGTACACAGCAATACCCCCCCCACCCCAAACCAAAAAAAACCCCACCTCAAACCAAACACACACAAAGCAAGTAGCGTTAGGAAAAATAGGTTCTCCCTGGTATTTCTTTGTAGTGTACCTACAAGAAATAATATTAATAATACTAATAACATTAATAACATTAATAATAGTGATGTAATTCAGCAGAGGATATTTTTAAGTAAGGTTTCCTCTATTGTTCTTATCAAAGTTTGAAATGGAACAACAAAGCAGCGCTACTAGATCCCTGTCGATTCTGGGAATTTTCTAGTGATGATAGCTGCTAGAAAACTGAGCATCGTGCCTAATGCCATGTTATTTTCTCACGCAGATTTCACCGTGACATGCATCTAACACAGCTGTGTAAAACAGTTCTTAAAGTCGTATTTGCAGTTGCAGTGGGGCTTCCCTCTGGTGTAAATGCTCCGCACGGTCAGAGATTTGCTTCCTGATGCCCTCAGTTTGAAGACTCAGCTCCTCCTTGGTGATAAGCTTTGCCCTCATACTGACAGACTTAGTTCTCCTCTCTGGGAAACTGAATTATCAGTACTATACACATTATCTTCACATTCGTTATTGAACGAACACAACTGACAAAAAAAACACCTCAGTACCTGGTCATTTCATCTTGATTCACATAGTCGCAGATGAGAAGGAAAAGGTAAAGTACAACCCACCAAATTTTCACCTTTAAAATATGCAATCTGCAAAATGGTCCTTTGATACATTAGTAAGTAAGAAAATAACTTTCAAACCAAATCACAACCATCAAGAGCATGTTAGACTTGGGCACATGCACCATGCAAGACTGCAAAGATTTCTTATTCTGCTGAAGTTAACGAGACACTCGTAATTAAATTAATTTAAAGCAGCCTCCCAGAAATCCCCAAATTATGCCTGGGAGCTCTCCAGTCCCATCAGGATTAGGCAAGCAAAAAACTGTTTTACAGATATCTCTATTCCACCATGCCTATTAAAGGTACAGCGCAGCACCTCCAGCAATATTGATTTTGAGGACGTGTTGTATTTGAAAAAATAAGAGGCACACAACATGATATATTGTTCAATAATCCGACACGTATTGATCAGAACGTTTAGCACAGATACACAGGAACCTAGGATGTCAATTCCGTACACACACAAACACACAACCCCCCTCCAAGATCAAGGCTACAATTGGACAGTGACAGCAGTTACTGGTTTTGTCTTTGTTTTGTTTGCTCCCCTCTCACCACTTTTTGTCCTGTTTTACAAGTCCACATAGAGATCATTTATGGTCTATCTGCAAAATCACTGACAAGTCTCTGGACTGACCTCCAGGCAAGAATTGCTATAGATGGCTTATCCAGGGTAACAGTGAAGCCACAGGTATGCATTTCGGAATGGTGTGGAGAACCGCAGCGTAGGTACGTACACGTCTTCCAGACTTCTAAAGCTTATGTTATGGTTCCACATATACACTCGCTTCACTGAAACTAACACTAAGTTGGTATGGCTCCACGTATCAAAATTTCATTTGCAGATACAGCAGGGAATACATTCACGTACGTCAATATGTGGAAAAGCTAGCACACAAAAGCAATTGCTTTGCTTTAAAGAGAAAGAACAGCAAACTAAAGACAGATCATTCTCGAGGCAGAGCTTTTACTAAGCACACAGAACAGAAATCAAGACATCTGCTACAATGACATAATATAGCAAGACTTGGAGAAGAGAAAAACCTTTCTGCACTCCCAACTCAAGAAGCTTCAGCTGGAGACACTTCAGGATAAGCAGTAATGCCTCCTTCAGGACAATGAGCACAGGGAAACTAAGAAAGCAATCAGCCCCTTCTCTTATGGAGGTCCTCTATATTTCACCTCATCAAACTTGAGAGTAGGTTTATCCATTAAGATAAGTAACCTACGTTAAAGGACGATCTTAGTTTTCATACACACAGCTCCAAAGCAAAAAAAAAAAAAAAAAACCACCACAAAACAAACAAACAAACAAAAAACAACAAAAACCAAAAAAACCCCAAACAACCAAACAACATACAAAAAATTAAGAGAAACAGCACTTTCAGGGAGTTGTAGAGAGCGATGAGGTCTCCCCTCAGCCTCCTCTTCTCCAGGCTGAACACCCCCAGTTCCCTCAGCCGCTCCTCAAAAGACTTGTGCTCCAGACCCCTCACCAGCTTCGTTGCCCTTCTCTGGACACGCTCCAGCACCTCAACGTCCTTCTTGTAGTGAGGGGCCCAAAACTGAACACAGGATTCAAGCTGCGGCCTCACCAGTGCCGAGTACAGGGGCACGATCACTTCCCTACTCCTGCTGGCCACATTATTGCTGATACAGGCCAGGACGCTGTTGGCCTTCTTGGCCACCTGGGCACACTGTTGGCTCATGTTCAGCCGGCTGTCGACCAGCACCCCC